>NC_080716.1:18729900-18844900 GCF_019097595.1 Hemibagrus wyckioides | reverse complement strand
ATACATGCATGTACGCACACTCGCTCATATTCAGTCTCACACACACACACACACACACAGATACATGCATGTATGCACACTCGCTCATATTCAGTCTCACACACACACACAGATACATGCATGTACGCACACTCGCTCACATTCAGTCTCACTCACACACACACACACAGATACATGCATGTACGCACACTCGCTCACATTCAGTCTCACTCACACACACACACACACACACACACACAGATACATGCATGTACGCACACTCGCTCACATTCAGTCTCACTCACACACACACACACACACACACACACAGATACATGCATGTACGCACACTCGCTCACATTCAGTCTCACTCACACACACACAGACACAGTGTGTCAATACTCACTGGCTGCCGAGTCAAAGGATTTGAATTTGACCGGTTCAATGTAGTTGACCAGCGTAGACATCTCTTCAGTAGCATTGACTTCACTGTATGCTGTTCCCTGCAGCACAGAACAAGAAGAAAAGAAAGACAAGAACAGACTGAGTGTGAATGAACCCGAATAAATCAATTCAAATTCCTCTTGATGTTACTGCCGCAATATTAATCCTCAGTAGTCTGTTCATTTTTGAGCAAATGTTACTATTTCTAGGAGAAAACATAACACAAACATATCTTTTGAACACAAAAAACACATCTTTGTCGGAAAAACTGAGCTGAACACAAAGTACAAGATACTATTTTTAGCTCTGGTAAAATGTGAAGTGGATACATAGAATAAAAGCATTTAAAGAAATTAAATGATAATAAATAGAAATCATGTTGATCACAAAATGGCTTGGAATGTAAAGAAAAATAAAGAGACAAATGTTTATAATTTATTAAAAATTCAAAAAAAAGTTTGATCTTTTATCTAAAGTGAAGAGAAACAGAGAAATGCAGACAAAGAAGGAAAAGTATAAAAGAAGAAAGAGAAGAGAGAATTTGTGAATGAAAGTGTGTGTGTGTGTGAGAGAGAGAGAGAGAGAGAGAGAGAGAGAGAGAGAGAGAGATCTGACTAACCTCATCCGAATGGTGCTTTTTAGGGTCAGTCACTGGCTCTTCCTCCTCCTCTTCTTCACTATCTCCATCTCCCCGATCTACATTACAATGAGTAAATCAACATAACAAAAAAACAACACGTAAAAACAACATTAACGATGCATGTGCTAGATAACGACACCACCACCTGACATTAGCCTGCACGGTGATTGGTGCAGACTACATGTCAATCAAGCCCCAACCCACCAAAAGACTTCCGCATGTCACTGTCTTTGCTCATCCTCTCTGCAAGCTTCTCGCCCCCATTGGACATGTTCTGGCTTGTCTCCCCTTCAGGCATTGGAGCATCTAAACACAAATCTTATTATGCATGGATATGAAATGGATATGAAATGGATAGATGACACAATCAGAGAGAAAATGGGATTTATGAATAAGAATGATTTCTGTAAATCAAATGTTCATGGAAGCTTCTGAGCGCAAACATGGAAATGGAATCAGTAAAAGACTTGGGCAGTGGATGGCTGAATAGTGTGATGATTTTGGATGTGCCTTTCTGAATGACGGTGAATGGAAGTGAGGAATGAAAACCTGAATGTGTATTTAACGGTGTTAACTCCCGAATGCGTGTGCTCACCGTTGAGAGACGAGGCCTGCTCGTCCGCTCCCTCCTTACGTCTGACGCTGCCTCCGTTAGTTGCGTGGTGGTGATGCTTCTTCTTGTTCTTTACCAGGATTTTCCCCATCAGCTCCTGAGGACTGGGCAACAGCTGACCTTGGGTCAGCTGCAACAAACCACAAGGCGGACAACTTTATTATGCTATCCATGCTGAAAACTGATTCACAATCAGCACATCAACAGACATACACAGATCAGGCATAACTTTATGACCACCTGCCTAATATGGTGTTGGTCCCCCCTTTTCCAAAACAGCCCTGAGTCATCGAGGCATGGACTCCCTATGATCCCTGAAGGTGAGCTGTGGTATCTGGCACCAAGATGATGGCAGCAGATCCTTTAAGTCCTGTAAGTTGTGAGGTGGGGCCTCCATGAGTCAGACTTGTTTGTCCAGCACATCACACAGATTCTCGATTGGACTGAGATCTGGGGAAACTGGAGGCCAAGTCAACACCTCAAACTCGTTGTGCTCATCAAACCATTCCTGAACCATTTTTGCTTTGTGGCACAACACATTATCCTGCTGAAAGAGGCCACAGTTATCAGAGAATACCGCCATGTGTTCCCCTGGTAAGCAACGCACATGCACCATGTGATGTTATAGAAAACGTGATTCATCAGACCAGACCACCTTCTTCCATTGCTTCGTGGTTCAGTTCTGATACTCGCATGCTTTCTGTGGTGCAGGGGTCAGCATGGGCACCCTGACTGGTCTGTGGCTAGGCAGCCCCATATGCAACAAACTGTGATGCACTGTGTATTCTGACACCTTTCTATCAGAACCAGCATTAATTTCTTCAGCAATTTGAGCAACAGTACCTAGTCTGTTGAATCGGATCACACGGGCCAGCCTTTGCTCCCTTATGTGCATCAATGCGTCCATGACCGTGTCACCGGTTCTCCAGTGTTCCTTCCATGGACCACTTTTGATAGATACTGACCACTGCAGACCAGGAACACTCCACAAGAGCTGCAGTTTTGGAGATGCTCTGATCCAGTGGTCTAGCCATCACAATTTGGCCCTCATCAAACTCGCTCAAATCCTTACTCTTGCCCATTTTTCCTGCTTCTAACACATCAACTTTGAGGACAAAATGTTCACTTGCTGCCTAATATATCCCACCCACTAACAGGTGCCATGATGAGGAGATAATCAGTCTTATTCACTTCACCTCTCACTGCTCATAACGTTATGCCTGATCAGTGTAAATGAACACGAATACAAAATCAATACTGGCATGTTCAATACACTATTAGGGCAACATCATGGACATAAGCAATATAAAGGTTTTCACATTCAGTCAATGACAATGACAGACCTGCTGAAGCAATGGCAGAATGTTACTCTACCAATGAACACTTGGCACTCACCGGGTATTTCTCTAAAGGTTCAATGAGCAAGGCATCACCGAATATGGAGCGACAGTATTCCGCCATCTTAGCCTGCTGCCGTGCGCTGATAATAAACAAATGAGACGGAGAGAGGTGCAGAGAAGTTAAAATGACTATGCTTGGTAGACAATAACATGTATGACAGAAATTGCAATAAATTCTTTAGAAGGACTTTGTGACATAAAACACAATAGGGTCAGGAGATATCAGAAATTCATCAATAATTACACCAAAGTCATACAACAACACACAAAAATCTCTAACCGTTACAGTGCTGACACTGGACACTTCTTGCAAACGTCAAATATGTGTCTCTACAGAATTCTTTTTCTCCATATCTAATCACAGCATGTTCTGTAATCTGTTCAAAGTGATTTTGTGAATTAGATGTTGCCATAGAAACAATAAGTTGTGCAACATCAATTGATCACTCAGATTTCAGAGCTCAAACTTGCTGTGGTATAAGAGAGTATAATGTTCATATAAAAAATAATAATAATCTAAATACTTTTTAGCACTGTTATCAACACTGAGTACACACACACACACACACACACACAGTTTGAGATTTACACTTACGAGTCGACATGATTCTCGAAAGAGAGGATGACGGGGTATTGAGAGGTCTTAAAGGCACTCTCAGCAATGGCTTCAATCACCTCCTGCAGAGAGAGACAGAACGGAAATGGGAAAATGTCACCTGCATATAGGCAAGCGAATATGAAACAGTGTTAGAGAGATAAACTCTGTATGGAGTGTATGGTGAGAGAGATAAGAATAAGACAGAATAAGCATGATGAGAGTGATGAACAGAATAAATACAGTATGGAGAGAGAGAGATGAACAGAACAAGTATGGAGAGAGAGAGATGACCAGAATAAGTACAGTATGGAGAGAGAGAGAGAGAGAGAGAGAGAGAGAGAGAGATGAACAGAATAAGTATATAGAGAGAGATGAACAGAATAAGTATGGAGAGAAAGAGATGAACAGAATAAGTATGGAGAGAGAGATGAACAGAATAAGTATGGGGAGAGAGAGAGATGAACAGAATAAGTATGGAGAGAGAGAGATGAACAGAATAAGTATGGAGAGAGAGATGAACAGAATAAGTATGGAGAGAGAGATGAACAGAATAAGTATGGAGAGAGAGATGAACAGAATAAGTATGGAGAGAAAGAGATGAACAGAATAAGTATGGAGAGAGAGATGAACAGAATAAGTATGGAGAGAGAGATGAACAGAATACGTATGGAGAGAAAGAGATGAACAGAATAAGTATGGAGAGAAAGAGATGAACAGAATAAGTATGGAGAAAGAGATGAACAGAATAAGTATGGAGAGAGAGAGATAGATAGAGAGATGAACAGAATAAGTATGGAGAGAGAGAGAGAGAGAGAGAGAGAGATGAACAGAAAGACTCGGGCAGATGGCCGCACCTTGAAGGGGATTTCGGTTGTCATGGTGAAGCCGTGTGTGATAATGGGCTCTTCATCAGGTGGACGACCTTTCCAGCAGTCCAACTCAATACAGCGGCAACCGGTGAGCAAAACCTGTCTGTACATCTCCACTGAGGACAGACCTGTTAACTGACCCACTACACACACACACACACACACACACACACAAAATAATGTTTAAGATCCTGAGCACAAACTCTCCACTGCAGCCTGAGCTCTGTGTTCACTCCCTTTATAACTTAGTTATACTGTAAAGCTATTTCTCCAGGAAAACCCTGAACACAAATAAAAAGACAACAAATTTCAGATCATAGAATCAAAACAATTAAAAAAAAAACAACAGGTGAGAAATATCTAAGAATTCCATTTTCCCAGTTTTCCCCACACAGGAGTCCACAGTGTCCACAGTGCAGCACACAGGATGGAGATGCTTCCTACTGAGCAGAGAATGGTCTTTTGGATTTAGATTTTTGCAGGTAATTGTGAATAAGACGGTATTTAAAATGTAGGACGTTTTAACAGGAAGTGTACAGACCTGTGAGGTAGGTGTTGTGTGAAGAGTTGATAAAATAATGAGACAGCGACTGGTTCATATCGTCCATGATGTCGAACCTTTCAGGGGGTACCACTGCGTTTTCCTCTCCTCCCAGATACTTATTGAAAGTCATTAGAGAGATCTGGTCTACACACACAGACAATTATATTACAATTATCTCATTATCCTGCTCCTACTATATCTTCTATTGTGTGTGTATGTGCGTTTACCTCGTTCCAGCTGGTGGAGGTTACTCTCGTATTTTTCCATGAGCTGTCGTACCTGCTCTCGCTTCAGGGGGGGGTAGAGCACCTCGTTCAACCGCGAGTCCCTTTGCTTGCGGTTGATGAAGTCCAACATCTGATCCAGGGATAGAAAGGGCTTCGCTTTAGAGCCACTGGGCACACACACACACACTTTATAAGTCTCAAGGACAACACAGTGTCATATAATCATTGCATTGTTTTCTCCAGTTGTGTAAGCGCAATGTCTGCACATGTGGTGAACATCACCTTTTTTTTCATTTCAGTACATCTTCCATATTCAAATAAATAAAACCTGAAACAAACGTGTTGAACAGAACAACATTCTCATCCACCGTCTATCACTCACAGATCCAGGATGATGCGCTCGATCTCGGGCCTCAGGCACAGCTTGTTCAGGAAGGTCTGGAACTTTTCCCAGGTGAAATCCTCCAGCTTGATCCCATCTGCCTGAGGGAGACAGATCAAATGGCTCTTAAACACTTGGTGTACTTATACATCGCTGGTGACAACAGATAAGCTCCAGTTTTGAAGCGTTCTGAATACAAAAAAACAGGAGTTTGCATGAAACATAACTAGCAAATTCCAGCGTCATGACCTTTAGAACATTGAGGCTGTGACTCAGATGTAGATGTAGTGTTTGGGCATGTACAGTAGCAACTGGAATTCATGATCTTAACATCTGATGTCTCACATCACTAACGTTTTGCATTATATGGAAGTGAAGGATCATTTTGCTGTACTTTCTCTACCTGACTGGCGGCAGTACAGCCACAATGTCCAGACTTCAATTAAGGCTATAAACACATTGTGTAGCTTAGTATCATTGTGTAACAACATTCTCGCTTAGTGCATCAACTAGTTAGAAAACTTCAGCAGCAGACTGATCTCTCGACAGCTCTGGCCCAGTTTAATTATAATCTACCAAAAGTGTCACACTTCATCACATAAATGTGAAGTTTTAGTGTATCATCCAGGTATTAATAACACAGCAGTTGCTCTGTGTGAACACTCTACAAGTATACAAAGATGCAGCTTGATATTAATCCCTGCAGCAGGAGAGTCCAATTATAAGGCCTGTGTGGCTGCATTTTTTCATTGCAAACAAGCTGAAGACAAAAATCAGACCAAAATAAACCGACGAATCGGAGCAGAATGAATAAACAAGGCTTCACAACATACAGTGAGGGAAAAAATTATTTGATCCCCTGCTGATTTTGTACGTTTGCCCACTGACAAAGAAATGATCAGTCTGTAATTTTAATGGTAGGTTTATCTGAACAGTGAGAGACAGAATAACAACAAAAAAATCCAGAAAAACACATTTCAAAAAAGTTATACATTGATTTGCATTTTATTGAGTGAAATAAGTATTTGACCCCTTTGCAAAACATGACTTAGTACTTGGTGGCAGACCCTTGTTGGCAATCACAGACGTCAGACATTTCTTATAGTTGGCCACCGGGTTTGCACACATCTCACATCTCAAGGAATTTGGGCCCACTCCTCTTTGCATCCACGACCCATTTTCAATGCCCTGGCTGAGGGAAGGAGGTTCTCACCCAAGATTTTATGGTACATGGCTCCGTCCATCGTCCCTTTGATGTGGTACGGTTGTCCTGTCCCCTTAGCAGAAAAACACCCCCAAAGCATAATGTTTCCACCTCCATGTTTGACGGTGGGGATGGTCTTCTTGGAGTCATTGGCAAACACGACGAGTTGAGTTGATGCCAAAGAGCTGGATTTTGGTCTCATTTGACCACAACACTTTCACCCATGTTCACTGGCAAACTTCAGATGAGCCTGTACACGTGCTTTCTTTAGCAGGGGGACCTTGCGGGCGCTACTGGATTTCAGTCTTTCATGGCGTAGTGTGTTACCAATTGTTTCTTGGTGACTATGGTCCCAGCTGCCTTGAGATCATTGACAAAATCCTCCAGTGTAATTCTGGGCTGATTCCTCACCGTTCTCATGATCATTGAAACTCCATGAGGTGAGATCTTGCATGGAGCCCCAGACCGAGGGAGATTGACAGTCCTTTTGTGTTTCTTCCATTTGGGAATAATCGCACCAACTGTTGTCATCTTCTCACCAAGCTGCTTGGCGATGGTCTTGTAGCTCATTCCAGCCTTGTGTAGGTCTACAATCTTGTCCCTGACATCCATGGACAGCTCTTTGGTCTTGGCCATGATGGAGAGTTTGGAATCTGATTGATTGCTTCCTTCTGTGGACAGGTGTCTTTCATACAGTTAATGAGCTGAGATCCTACTGTAATCTCAGCTCCTTACCTGTATAAAAGACACCTGGGAGCCAGAAATCTTTCTGATTGATAGGGGATAAAATACTTATTTCACTCATTAAAATGCAAATCAATGTAGAACTTTTCTGAAATGCATTTTTCTGGATTTTTTTGGTTGTTATTCTGCCTCTCACTGTTCAAATACACCTACCATTAAAATTACAGACTGATCATTTCTTTGTCAGTGGGAAAACGTACAAAATCTGCAGGGGATCAAATAATTTTTTCCCCCTCACTGTATATTTTGACACCCTTGCCATATCACTTCACTGTACAGCATGAAATTCTGATTTGCACCAGCTGAGGGCAGCAGGCTACAGCACTAAAGACTCGCAGTAGCCAGCAGCTGCCTGGACAACCTGAAACAAATCCCTCGTTTCGGTCATTTCATTGTCCTGGGTCATACTGTGAACAACCTAAAAGAGAACACTCACAGTTTTCTGTAAACTAATTGCATCAAAACTAAATGCCACATGTGCCACAATGCTAAATGCCACGTATGCCACAAATCGATACCACACCAGGTTTTAACCCCTACTTAACCCTGAGCAAACGAGCAGAATCTGCTTCATTTGAAAATACCTCATGCAACAGAAACAAGACATAACAATTTCTGCTTCACCTTGTATTTTTATTCAACAATGTTGTTAAAAGCATAACATGTGGTTGGACAGATGTTGCTGAACTTTCTAGAAAAGCAGCTCTGATAGATATGAATATTCTCCTTAATAACAGCAATATATTAATACACTAGATCTAATTTTTTTTTTTTTACCTCAATAGCAAACAAGTAATAACTGCCTTGTATGGAAGATACTCCACATTTTTTTAAAAAAAATGTGATTGTTAACATGCTGGAGATTTCAGTGTGAAGACATTTATTTGCCATTTTTGGAAACAGTCTCCAGTGTCAGCATTTTGTAGCAGTCAGAGGTAAAGATGCATCTCTGAAGTTTTTAGATAGATAGATAGATAGATAGATAGATAGATAGATAGATAGATAGATAGATAGATAGATAGATAGATAGATAGATAGATAGATAGATAGATAGATAGATAGATAGATAGATAGACAGACAGACAGACAGATAGATAGATAGATAGACAGATAGACAGATAGACAGACAGATAGATAGATAGATGCTTTCCCCATTTTTTTTTGGTTTTGTGTTATTAATTTTCCTAAAGAAGAATAAGGACTAACTGGGTTAACTGGTTTCAGGGAGGTTCCACAATATTAAACATCACTGTATATGAATACAAACTATGCATGATCCTTTAATTAATGAAACAATTATGGGTTGTGGTGTATGGACATGCTGTTGTAGTAAATTATACTGTAGTTAGCTCCAGTACACTCATTTGACTGGTCAAGTGATGTTCCAACAGTGCATCTATTTCATATCATTTCACTGTGTACATCACATCACTTGTCTGTTAAAGTCCAGTTCTAGCAACCAGAGTTTGATCATGAATGTAAATTCAGACTTAAAATATAAAAGCTTGTCTAATGAAGATGAAGTGGAAGAAGACACGACAATTTCACAAGATACAAATGTACAAATCTGTCCTATTAAGCAGGAAAAATGGGCAAGTGTAAGGATTTGAGTGAGTTTGACAAGGGCCAAGTTGTGATGGCTAGACGACTGGATCAGAGCATCTCCAAAACTGCAGCTCTGGTGGGGTGTTCCCGGTCTGCAGTGGTCAGTATCTATCAAAAGTGGTCCAAGGAAGGAACAGTGGTGAACCGGCGACAGGGTCATAAAAACTGTTGCTCAAATTGCTGAAGAAGTTAATGCTGGTTCTGATAGAAAGGTGTCAGAATACACAGTGCATGATGGGTAAGGGCTGTTTTGGCAGCAAGAGGGGGGAACAACACAATATTAGGCAGGTGGTCATAATGTTATGCCTGGTCAGTGTAGATGAATAACATAAAAAACATAAAACCTTTCTAAAGTAGAGAAAATCTGTGTGAATGTCCTAGAGCTCCATCATCTTTATCAGGGCTGCTGACTCTTAGGTTGTGGTATGTTGTTTATGATTTGATAATATGTTTGCAATCGACTTTCGAATTGTGTTTTATTATTAGACCCACATGCAGAGGCTCCAGAATAGGATGCAATCTGTACTGCTCCTGAATCCACAGCTCTGGTGACACAAGAGCCTCAAGAGATTTTTGTGTGTTTCACTAAACATGTATATGTCTTATAAGTGAACAGGGGAAAGACATGAAGGGATAAAATGAGGGATTAATGCGTGAATACCTTGTTATTCATGATGTTGCACTGTTCCAGCGCTGTCTCCGCTCGCCTCTTGTCAGAAAACATCTTCAGAATACTGAGAAAGAGAGTTAAAGAGCTCCGAGAGTCATTACGAGGACCGTCCGTTCATGCAATTTGCATACACTTGTTTCGAGAGCTATGCACCACTAGCTAAACTGAGAACAAAAGTAAAGAGCGGAAGGAAAACCGACTTTATGAAACAAGATGTGGTGAAAATAATACAGCTGTGTGTGTGTGAGAGATCATACTCACTTCTTTAGTGGGATTTTCCCATCTTGGGTGACCTGCAGTATGAGCTTGGTGTATCTTCATTGGGGGAAGAAGAAAATAAAATAAAAAAAAAATTAACAGTGTGAACTATCGACCTTATCCGCCACAATAAAACTCCTGGTGTTGCCTTCATGTGCCATTGGAGCTATTATATTCACATTTATTTTTCACCTGATACCCACAATACCTACATTTTCCCATGCATTGTAAATCTTTAACGTTAAACACGTGAGATTAGGATCTGAGAAGCGCTTATTAGAGCATCAAATCACAGCTCACGATTTCAGTTTTGCTTTTTCTTTCCAAAATATTTTTGAGAGTATGAGACAGGACACTATAACCCTTTTGTCTTTGGCCTGGAGGACGAGTGGAGCTTTCTGAGATTGAATAAAGAGAGAAAGGGGAGCGAGAGAGCAGATGGACGCGTGTGTTATACATTTACAGCAATGTGTAAAACACTGGAAAACATCACGGGCTGCAAGCTGGTAATGATAAGGACATGTTGACACACACACACACAAAGTTTGGTGTGGTGCGAGGACCTTCTGTTGACATCTAGCTAATAAATGTAAACAGACAGTACATCTTTGAAGCTATCTCTCTCTTCATATTTTCTTTTGGATGAATTGTCCTTGATCTCCAGCTCATTACACACCTATATACACAAATACACAATAAACACACACAGCTACATACACACATTAACACAATACTCACGCCTTGAGTAAGAAGGTGTTGCGTGAGGCGTTTTGGGACAGTATGTTTGTGGCAAGTTTAAACAGCTCTTCAGTCCACACCTGGAGATACAGTAAACACACACACACACATACACACACACATACACACACAATGAGTAAACAGAATAAACCAGTTGGAGTGAGATGTAAAAGGATGCCCAATTAAGAAACAGGATTCTCTTTAAAAAAAGGTTCTAGGGAATAGAATTAAATTTGGTCTGGTCCTGTTCTGCTTTTGCACTAATTGATTTTTATTTACATGACTGTTGTTCTGCCTTTATCATTATAAACTGCTGCTACATCTAGCTTTATTGTGTCACAGAGTATAAAAAAAAGTCCTCGACATTTTAAAGAAATGATTGTTTTAGATGTATTAGTTGACAGAGTGGGCGAGAAACTTAGAGACAGACATGACAGAGAAACTGTAGGCAGCCATTGCAGAGAGCGGGGAGTGTGGTGTTTGGTTGCCATGGTTACCTTGGCAGTGTCCTCCGCCATGGCCTGGAAGTTAAGGAAGGAGATGTTGACCAGGTCGTTGCCGTAGATGACTGTTATTAGCTTAGCCTCCACATTGCTCTCTCCTTTACCAAAGCCCAGCCAATCACGCACGCGTTGGTCCTACACACACACACCCACACACACACCCACACACAAACACACACACACACACAGTCAGATTCTGGACCTCAGTGCAACAGACTGGGTCCATGAGACACACCACACTTCCTGCAAGTCGTTACACCGCAGACAGTGTGGCTTCCTCTGCACTAGCACTGGAGCAACGATAAGAGAGGAAGGCCAGTGTGTGTGTGTGTGTGTGTGTGTGTGTGTGTGTGTTTGGGTTGACCTGTTTATGCCTAAGACTCCAGACTAAGATCTGCTGCTGTAATCCTAAACACTGTCCTATGCATATCCTAGGACTCCTCACAATATATTCATACGAAATACACCATCGCTGCATTTGGCATTGTTTTATTTCTCTTCTTCTACACAGGTATACTGCACTGACCCAAACCCCACTATCCAGGGTCACCGAGAAGAGCCCGGACTCCCTGACGAGTCCTCTGAAACTTTCAAAGGGATATAAATCCCTATAAATATAGATTATTGTGACAATGTGTATCGTTTAAATTGGAATTGAATTGGTGGAGTTAATGGAGTGGGGTTATTTCTCCCTAACTGTAGGGTTGTGAACTTTGTGGGTCAGTCAGGGAGGTCTGGTCTTGCAAACATAAGCACATCATCTAAAAAATGGCTGCCAATAAACCGTCCTAAGGACACCAGGGCACCGTAGGTAGGCCAACAGGACCTAAGAAAGGAGGCTCAGTGAGATGTCTGTAATATCTATTATTTTCAGATGCTGGTATGTCAAGGAATGTATATATAATTATATATGCCTCTTATTTATTCAGGTTTAATTCCATAGAGCTAAAACAACACAAAACACATAGAGCAGTTAAAAACATGATAGGTATAAAATGACTCGCACACTTGCGCGCACACACACACACACACACACCATTAAAGCTATAAAACGGTTAATACGAAAACACACACTCTTACACACACAGTACCTTTGGCATCTTGGCAAACTTCCCTGTTCTGGTGTCTCTGATATGGCTGATGTCCACAATCTCGACCTCCTGAGGAGAAATGAAAATAGACCATTATAAACAATCGCATGAGTGTACTCGCAAACCATCTGCACCGCTGAACTCTGGCTTTTACACAAGTCGCACTGTTATTCACCCGAGACAGAGAATAACAAAACTGTGAAGACCACTCTGTGTGAAAACACTGAACGCTGCCTAACAGACCGGCACTGCTGAAGTAGGCAGCAAGTGGAGCGAAGTAATCCTGGTTTAAATTTGAAGTGCAAAGTTCTACATTGAAAGTGGAGATGAGATTTTGTGGCAGGATCGTAATAATGAGGACTTGTAGCAAGGGAAAAGGAGAGAAGACATGGAAGTTAATTTGGGATGAAATCTCCAATGTGATATGACAAAAAGGTGTGCCATATTAATGATTGACCGGATATTAGCCCTGATTTTCCAGTGACAGCATTGACCTGGAGAGACTGAAAGAGTTTTTTCCTCTGATGATTTCAATAACAGCTTCTCGGTGAGCTCAGTTGTTTAGTCAGCCGCAGTCCCACGCTGGAACACTGGAGTGAAAAGTCACATCCAGACGTCAGCGTTGCGACTCAGACGTAGAGAGACTCGCCAAACACTGACCAATAATTATAAACGCACTATGCCATGACCTCGCAGACAAAAAGGTTATGACATGCTCGCAAATCCAGGTTCCAGCCCGAATCCTGGGTGTGCGGGAGGAACTGCGGCTGTATAGAAACAAAAGCACGGCCGAGCTCGGGCGCTCTGTACACAAAGCGGCTCGTAAACGGGCACGGTAAACAAAGCAGAGCAGGAGGGTAAATACTCTCTCTCTCTCTGGCTCTGGTTTCGCTCTTTTTCTCTTTCATCCTTTGTACCCTCCTTTCTCTCGTGACCTCTTCATCTTTGAAATCAAATGCTCTCCTCATTGTGTCGAAGCTGCTTTATTCGGATTCTGTTTTCTCTTATTTGGCGACCGGACTCACTTTCTCTGGCTCTCTGTAATGATAAAGTTGTTGAGCTGAATGTTCCCTCGGGTCTGTGTGACCGGTTAGAGGTTACTGGTAGGATTCCACTAGGGAAGTGGGACATGGACACACAATCTGGACACTAGAGGAACATGAACACACACTCCAAACACTAGAGGGACATGGACACACTCAGAACAATAGGGGGACACACTTCAAACACATAAGGCAGATGGACACACACTCCGGACACTAGAAGGACGTGGACACACACTCCGGACACCATGGGGACATGGACACACACTTCAAACACATAAGGGACCACAGACACACACTCCAGACACTACAGGGACATGGACACATAATCCAGACACTGGAGGGACATAGACACACAATCCAGACACTAGAGGGAGATGGACACACATTCTGGACACTAAAGGGACATGGACACATACTCCAAACACTAGAGGGACATGGACACACACTGCAGACACTAGAGGGACATGGACACACACTCAGGACACTAGAGGGACATGGACACACACTGCAGACACTAGAGGGACATGGACACACACTCAGGACACTAGAGGGGCATGGACACACACTCAGGACACTAGAGGGGCATGGACACACACTCAGGACACTAGAGGGGCATGGACACACTCTCTAACACTAGAGGGACATGGACACACACACTCTGGACATTAGGGGAACCATGGACACACACTCTGGACACTAGAGAGATGCGGGACATGGACACACACTCCAAACACTAGAGGGGCATAGACACACACTCCAAACACTAGAGGGACATGGACACACATTCCGGACACTAAAGGGACATGGACACACACTCCGGACACTAGGCGGATATGGACACACACTCTGGACACTTTATTTTGTTAAATAAAATGTAGAACTAGTTGATAGCTGTTGCTGTGCCTCAATAGGTGCATCTGTGGTCTCGTGGTCTAATGTGTTTAATAGCACATGAATTTACATAAAGATAAAGCGTGAAGTCAGGAGGTTTACATTTCTCACTGTGATTTTTGTGCAATTCCTTCAGCTTTCCTCTACACTACACTGCAGGGCTTTTCACACCGAGATTAACCCCGGGTTACCGCTGTACTAAACCCGGGGTAGATGAACCTTTCACACTGGTCATTTCAAAGCGCTAATTTATTACCAGTGATTTTTGCCCAGGGTTCCACTTCTCTGAAGCAGAGTTAGCAGCTCTGTGGCAGTGTTAACCTACAGTGTAAACCAATGAACATTACAGCAGCGGACACCTCAGAAATGAAACAGTGCGTTCCTTATATCACATGTTTTCTAGAGTCACAGAAACTATGCATTTCGTGTAAACAGTAGTAAAAAGAATTGCTTTCTTTTCTTGCCTTTGTGCCTCTCAGGAGAATTGAAACAGCTAAAGAGGATTTGCGTCACAACATTTTTTTCTCACTGATGTGTATTTGCACAGTGATTTGTTCTCTCACTATATTTATCCATCATGGTTGTTGACACCATAAGTGTACTAAATAGGAACATTAACCCAGGATTTAGGCATGTACAGTGTGAAACGTCAGATTATCAATACACGGGGTTAATTGTTATCCAGTGCTGTGTTAAACGTGAAATAAGATAACCCAGGATTCGATTCACCCAGCGTTCACAATGATCCAGGCTCAGCTATTTCACATCCCTTAAGCCTGGAAACCTGCCTGTGTCCCCGGATAGCTATCATAAAAAAAACACAGCGCTGAACACAACAGCTTGAAGACTTTTCCCCCCAAACATTCACTGTCACATCCATAAACATCTTGACCACTTCACCAGAGAGTGGACATGGAGGAGGGGCACCCAGAACATTTTTATATGAAGAGATTTCGATGAACTTGCTGATTCTGAATGAACCGTTTAATCTACGAAACATCTGTTTACAAGACGACAAACTTATCCTCTTATCTTTCATACACTACAAAGCTGATCTGTCCTTATATTATATACTCAAATGCATAAAACTAAGTTAAATCCTGACGTTATACCCCTGATGAATTCCAGCTTTCTATATAACTCAACATCACTCTTTGTTAAGTTACAGCCACAAAAACAAACCAGCAATAACGTGTGCTGAAGATAACAAGTAGGAAGCTTTGAGGCAATTCTGAGTCAACTTCACCACAACAATCCCATCAAAGCAGCTAACAAAAGCTCAGGGTTTAGTCGAGTATTCGACTGCTGTGCTTCGGGTTTTTACATTTTACATCATAATTAGTTACAGCAGAAGTTCAGAAGAGGAAAATTCAGGTTGCTTACCATTCTGCTTTAAAACAAAATGCACTCTTTTCTTACCCAATATGAGAGTCACGAGGTAAACAAGGGGGTAATTCAGATCAAATATTTTACTGCATTTGGATTTCGGATATAAATCGTTTTCATTGTGATTGAACAGAATCAAGATTACGACCATTTTAGATTATAAACAGATTACTATGCATGTAAATTGCAAATGATAAACACAATAAGTCATAAAATCACATCATGATGTTATCGACACGTTACATATCGGGCAAACCGCCCAGTTTATCTCCAGCCTCAGGCCACATTGTTGTTATACCTAGATCTCTAATCATGACTCTCTGAAGGGACAAACTTGTCAAACACCTCGTACGCCTCGTTATCTACCAGATCCAGCCGATCGGAGCTGTCTGTTACGGTCCATCGGCTGTGGCAGAGACTACAGACCCGCTTGTACAACAGGTTGTGTTTTGCGTGTACGGGTCAGGACTTGTCGCATATCTTCCTGTGTGTTTGTGTAGGCTGAGCAGTCGTGCATGTGTGTGCATGTTGCAGCGTGTGTCTGCATGTTCTGTTCCCTTAAAGTGGAGCTGTCGAATATTTAAATGCTTAGGTCTCTGTAGTACATGAAGGCACAAGAATTTGTTTCACACACTTACTCACACACACGGATGTGTTTTTTTAGTCCTCTCTTTCCCATGGCATGTTTCTTCTCAACAGCTCAATGCTGTTTCCTGTACATTGATTGGTGGCATGAGGGCACGAGAACCACACACACACACACAGCATATTCTTCCCTCACTAACCATGCCTTGTCAAACAATCTGCCACTCTATTTATCAGTGTTCTCACACACTGGAGAAAGACTAGAAGAACAGAGACAGTAAATTGTACAGTCCTGTAAACTGGACTTACTTAAAAAAAAAAACACATCTGTGCAGCGCAAGCTTAACAAAAGTGCAGCACTTTTCAGAGATATTGAATAAAGAAATGGTAAACTGCCATGAAAACCACCAGCTCCATTGGTCCATAAAGCAGGTGCTTTTGAAAGATAAGCTTTAACTGTTTGTCGATACATGTTCTATCGCTCCTGAAGTCTAACTGGTTTTCTGAGTGCTGGTTTGGATCAGGACAGCCAACCATGGAGGAACAGGAACGGCAAGAGACTCATGAAACACGAGTATGGGAAACTCCAACCTACTATACAACATGCCACAAAAAAAAAAAAAAAAAAAAAAAAAGAAGCCGTTTGCTGCAACCTGCATTCTGTGTGTGTGTGTGTGTGCGCACGTGCGTGCATGTGTGTGTGGTGCTGGTGGCTTCTGTAGGAATATCTGATCAAAATAAGTGAAGCAACAAAGAAACTGTGTGTGCTCGTGTGTTAAACAGTGTTGTGTAACGCTGTGAGTAACCTGGATGACGAATGTGACGCCCTCCTTCCGGAAGCCTGAGGCTCTTTTCTGACCTTTGACCTCTGACCCAGTGACTCTGACTAGACCTTTTGTCCAGGGCTCTCTGACTGAAACAAATCCTAAACACTGCTGCGATCAGAACTCTATCACTGTTCCACTACCCATGCAATTTTCATATTATTTACATATTCAGAGGCACAATTCAAAGATCTCCTGCTTTCCAACATGAAACTGTTTTCTCTCTAATAAACACACACACACACACACACACACAGCCATCTAAGAATCATATTTATTCATATTTATAGTGGAGCGTAACTCTTGTAACCTGTAGCAATAGTCTCTTCCTGTTTAGTCTTGTTTGTGTGTGTGTGTGAGAGAGAGCGAGAGAGAGAGAGAGAGAGAGAGAGAAAGAGTGTGTGTGTGTTTGTGTGTGTATGTATGTATGTGTATGTGTGTGTGTGTGTGCGTGTGTGTGCGTGTGTGAGTGAATGAGTGAGTGAGAGATATTTGCTGGATGAAACATACAATGATGAACAGCTGAGCAGGGTGTGTGTGGGGGGGGAGAGAAAGAGAGAGAAAGAGAGAGAGAGAGAGAGAGAGAGAGAGAGAGAGAGAGAGAGAGAGAGAGAGAGAGGAGAGAGAGCGCAAGAGAGAGATTTGCTGTGTGTGAGAGAGAGATTGTGCTATTTCTTGGATGGAATATACACTGTGTGTGTGTGTGTGTGTGAGTGATGGGATCATGGACATGTTATACTCCTGAGAGCAGAGAACTGTCCTCAATCATGTTCTCTCTCTCTCATACCTGCTCTTTGTCACTCACAGTGTGTATAGTCACACTCAGTCACAGAAAGCAGGAAAGACAGTTTCAGTTTCTGAGTACAACATTACAAATTCATTCATGACTCAATGCTCATACTTAAACATTGTTTTGCTCAAATACTCAATAAAGCACAACAAGGAAACTGGACAGAAAATAACTAACGTTTTGTGCTGAACCGGCCAACAGTTCTCCCATTCCTTGTGTTTCATATCTCCTGAAAATGGGTTTGTTTTAGAAAAATACTATATTGAATAAAAAAATATTTAAATAAAACTTGAATATATTCACACATGGGTGTCTAGATGGCTCACAGCTCCAGGGTTCTTGGTTCTGTCCTAGTTCTTCAGGTTTCTTTTTGTGTTTTTTCCTTCCACCTTTAAAACACATGAAAGTGGGTGGACTGGCTACAGTAAACTGCCCTTAGGTGCAAATGAGTGTGTGATGGTGTGTGTGTTCGGTGTCCTGTGATGAAGATCCCATTCAGGGAGTGTTCCTGTCTCACACACAGTGTGATCCCAGGATAAAGTGTAGGGGATGTGGTTGCTGAGTGGTTAAGGTGTTGGGTAACTGATTGGAAGGTTGTGAGTTGGAATCCCAGGTCTATGTGAACCTGTTCCCCTTGCTTAAGAGGTCAAGGGCCCAGCAGGTTGTGGGATCATATCCCAGTTCCACCAACCTGTAGTCCACCGACCCTCAATTTCTCAGTAGTATAAAAAAATGACATGAATTGTAAGTCGTTCTGGATAAGGGCACCTAAATGTAAGTTCTTGCTGCAGCTGAATAAATGAATATTCACAAAGAACTGCAGTGTACTAGAGACTGACTTCTTGTCACTGGAACTAAGAGGCCCAAAACCTGCCCCTGTGCTCAAAGCCAGCTCCATGCAGAGACAGTTTCTCCCGAGGGGGAGAGTGGAAGAACTCGAGAGACCGACAGGATCCTGAAGTTTGCATGACAAATTATTGAGTTGTGAGAAAGCATGGAATTGCTAGTCGCGAGAGAACATTTAATAACACTTCACACCCTTCACTAAAACACCATTTGCCATCTGATTCTATTTAATATTGTTAATTGAGACATCAAGACAATTAAGAGGGAAAAAAAGAAGGGAGAGAAGAGAGGAAAGACGGATTTAAAGAAGAGAAGAAGTTAAATTTAACCACTGGAGAAGAGAGAATAGTTGAGTGGTGTGTGTGTATGTGTGTGACAGAGAGAGAGAGAGAGAGAGATGATTTAGTTTGTAGATGAGAGGGAGGAGATGATAGGAAGTGTGCAGCTAATCAGTGGAGATGAGGCATAATTACAGGAGGAAAAGGAAAAGAAGAGAGATAGAATAAAAAAAATGGAGAAAGGAAAGAGTGCTGTGTGTTTTGTACACATTCATTCCCCTCCAGTTCTGATCTTTTTTTTCTAGAAATCTCTACTCCTGTCTGTCTGTCTGTCTGTCTGGCCGTCTATCCATCCATCAGTAAAAACAGTACTGATCTCCTCCTCAGTCAGACAGCTCTTTTTCACACACAAACCATACATGCCTGCACTCCCACCATAGACTGAGTGGTAATAATCTGGCTATTTTGAGTAAGAAAGTTTGAATATTCCTCATTCCTTTGCCACAAAAGGGAGGAAAACATCTCCCTGGAGCAGGCAGCCGAGGGCACCCTTCATATAGACGTTATTTACACGATTAAGTCTACAACCTGTTACATTTATTCTAATAAACCAGACTTATATGCATGCGTGTATATGTGTGTGTGTGTGTGTGCGCGCGTGTGTGTGCGCGCGTGCTTTTAAAAAAAAAAAAGAGGAATTCAACATCAGGAATGAAAGTCCACTTCTGGGGAAGAGAGAAAAGTGGGAGACAGACCAGAGAGGAAATGCTCACATTATCAACCCAGAAAACACACTTCCTGTATTTGAGCATGTGCCGCTCTGTTTGACAGTGAATTCAGATGGACTTTGAATAATATTGAGCATTAATTGTCTGCCTAATCTCTTTTCTAAAATAAATAGACTATGCAGAAGAAAATAAAAATTAAACATGTATGACATTTTGTTGCTTTAACTGAGCTCGGCATCAACAAGCAACACAAGTATCCTGTTAAGTATCCTTAATAATTCACTATTAACACAGTCTCATATTTAGCTTTCTCTCTCATCAGTTAGACACGTCTACAATCAGTGTTGCTTACTGGATGTATTTTTTTTTTTTTATTGTTATATATTTATTTAATTCTGTGTAAACTCCCAGGAGATATTACCATTTCTGAAAACTAGTCTTTCTGGCACCAGCAACCACATTCACATATTTTCTCCATTCTGATGATTTGATATGAACACTAACTGAAGCACTTGATCCTGTGTCATGATTTTATGCATTGTGCTGCTGCTACATGATGCAGGTGTTCCTAATAAAGTGAACGCTGAGTTTACATTTCACTTTAAGCACTGCTTGTACTGAAAAGTAGGAAAATATGGGAAAATAATATACTTTCTGAGACAGTTTTATGATATCGGATGAACATGGCAGCAAAACAGCAATCCAATCAATAAAACTATTTTTTCCTATCATTTTCCTCAGCATTATAGAAGCACTGACTACACAAAACATTCTCCAGCCATCCCCCCCCCCCATTTCCATCTCTCCAAAAACATTTCAAATAGAGATAGATGAAGTTAAACCCGGTTTAGGAACAGCACCACTTTCACTTCATTCCACTTCCTGTCGTGGCTCGTTTACGTTTCTATCTGACACACACATGCTCTTGTTTCCTTACAGGCTGCTTTAATTCAGAGCCATCATTTTGTTCAAACTGTCCGTCTTGACTGATTCCGATCCTCCTCACCATGCTTCCGATGTCTCTTTCAGATCATGATTTAACGTCCTCTCTCACTCACGAAACGACGGCCTTTAAAGAAGACATCCTGTTCGAAATATCATCCACACATTTACAAAAGCTCCTTCAGTGTATCTGTCACTTCTATCCCCAGACTTCCTGCCAGCCTTCTAAACACAGAAAGAGGAAGAATACAGAAGAATACGGAAGAGAAAGGGAGAGAGAAAGTGACAGGAGTGGAGATTTGTCCGGAATGATCTGCTCTCTCTCTCTCTCTATGTATTTTATCTGTTGCAGGAGAGATAAAAGAAAAACAAAACAGACAGGATGGATTTAGGGGTTAGTTATGGGTTAAGAGGGCACAGGACAAGTTGTGCTGCATAGCTACCCAACCATTTCCTGCAAGTTTTCCCACGCTTGCAGATAAAACGAGAGATGGACAGATACAGAATGTTGAGCAAGGAAAATTCATCATCTCTCCATTTATACAAAACGGACAACACTGTTGCTTTTCTGTTCTGTTCTGATGACCACCAGCTGTCCACGACACAGGAGAGACATGGCACATGGGAAGAGAAGAAAAGAAACGCTGTGAATGAGGGACACAGAACGAGACAGAATGAGACAGAGAAGAGAAATCAGGCACTTGAGAAGAGAGTGAACAGAAAGGAGAGCAAAATTATGGACATAAAACACACATAAAAGCAGATACATGTAAAGAAAGAGGCGGAAAAAACCCCCCCAGAGAAATTAAGGTTAAGCTAAACCACAGCTGAGTGCATGCTAATGTACCACCTGCAGTGCTAACTATTAGCCTAGTGCCACTAGCTCCCAAACCTCACTTTTACTGCAAAACCCAATGAGGCTAATGGAGAAAGGACAAAAGCAAAAGCCCTGAGGTCCTACTGACCAGCCTTCCATTAACACTACAGACCTAAAGCCACATCCTCACGTTAACCACGAAGACGCTACAACACGTACCAAAGAGCTTACGAATGCTAATCCATTATGGAGGAGTCATAACAGCACTAGTAAATAAAAGCACATCGGAATTCTTTTGGAAGAGCTTGAAGGAAACTCTGACTGCAAGGTGTTTCCATATTTCAGAGAAAAGAAGACTTTAGTGTAGCTGGTCGGCTTGGAAAAGGAAAGGGTCATGGGCTAGCTTTTCTCAGCTGAGTTGTGTAGTTATGCATTAGATTACATGCAAAACAGGTGTTAGGAAATGTTTCTGGAGATAAAATCGTCAGACACGTACGTGTCTGTATAAAACAATTTGTTTTGTTTTAATGGGCTTGATATACCAATTCAGAGAGAGAAGGACCCTATCCTTGCTCCTCCACACAGACACACACACCAATTCAGAGTGAGAGAAAGATCCCACACACAGAGTCACAATCACATATACACACGCCACAAGTAAACACATGCCACAAGCGCGCACACACATTTTTTATACACACTCACACTCCAAGTGAGCATTAAGTCAAGAAGTTTTGTTAAGTCGTGCTGGAAGAAGAGCAGATACACACAGTAAGCTTTCTTTCTTCCTGTTAAATGACTTGGCACGGAAGAAGATTAAACAATGTAAGCTCACACCTCGTGTCTCCGGGTCCTCCACTTTGTCTTTAAAAATGGGTCTCACACAAAGCACAGCACACGACTTAAAGAAATACAGACAATAACACCGATGAGTGAGAAATACAACATGGGGGGCCATGCCGTTGGAGGCAAATAATCAACAACAGGATGTAGCACGGCGATTTTCCCACTCGAACGTGTTTTCTTGACTTCACTAAAGAACATGTAGTGTATACGTAGTTAATGATAAAGAATCTCATCATCTCTGTCGTGAACAGAAAGCTCCAGCTTTACTCCCTGTTATAAAGCTGTAACACCATATAACACCATCATCTCCTTCACCATATAAACAATGTTTTTTTTATTCGTTTATGTGATCCTCCACCATACAGGTGCCCATGTTAGCTGTTACCATAGCAACAAGATCGCATCAGAATGAGCGCATTAATAAAAAGCATCTTCTTCTGACCAGTGAGAATCAAGCATTCAACAGGACTTCTGTGTAATAATCCATCATAAACTATCATGCAGGGTAATTAATATGATCTTTAAACACATTATGTCCACATCTGTAACTCTACCACACAAAAGTCTAAACACTGTGACTATTAATCACAGTGGTGTTGTACACAGTGGAGTCTGTAACCTAATCTCTGTGATTACTGCAAACCATAACTTTGCATGTTCCTTCATTTCCAAAAAAAAAAATCATTAATTGTCAATCAATTAAAACGCAAACTGACTTATAATGGAAGCTTAAGGACAGATGATGGGGCATCTGTAAATATAAGGCATCTGTCACGATCCTTCATCAGGAAACACAATCTCAGATGTGATGTGAGCAAGTACATGAAGAAAATGAATGGCTGCATCTGAGAATTCAAGTTGTATTAAAGTAAATGCCTACATTTCCCTATAACGTTCATGTTTAACTCAAAAAAAAAGTTGGAAAATCCAGATTTCTCTCCATTCGGATAACAGAATATTATCTAGGATACTAAAAAAAAAAAGAGGTACCTGAGCAGTTCAACAGAAACACCTTCACTCTATTGTTGGGAGATTGTGAGATCAAATCCTGATGATGTTACAGCTATCTGTAGCCAGAAGTGAAGGATAAAAAAAAGATGATCTGGCTGTGATCTCTTAGCACAATCTCTCTTCTGTCACTCACAATGACACCAGCCAGTGGGGCAGTGGCGGCTCAAGTTGTTAAGGCTCTGGGCTGTTGATCAGAGGATCAGGGTTCAAGCCCCAGCACCGCCAAACTCCACTGTTGGGCAACTGAGCAAGGCTGCAATATCACCACTGCCCCTGCGCTTTGATCCCAATTTCCTCAGCTGGGATATGAAGAAAAGAATTCCACTGTGCTGTAATATATGTGTGGCGATGTTAAAGGCATCTTCCTCAGTTCAATTCAATCGTGAGCTCAGTTATGTGGAAGAGGGCAGACAGCTCTCTCCCCACAGACTGTGTTACTTAGCCATGTGATGCAGCAGAAAAAATGTGTTAGTCTGGCTTCATGGAGTTTCAAGACCAAACTGAGTAGAAAGTGGGGGAAATGTTTTTCATTTTAAATCTAAAGGGTCACAAGATATACACATCAACCAACCCATTTGTGGAAAATACATGACAAGTGCAAGAGGTGGTTCCCATGAATGTGCCACTGATGCACTACACAGAAAAACAAAATACAGCAGGAGATAAAACTCATCCTCCAGTAATAAAAGAAAAAGGTTTATAGAGTTTTTATTACAGTGTATACATTTTGGAGAAGAACGCTCTGTCTGGTTTTAAATGAGAGCATGTCAGCCTTAAAATATTTCCATCAGAAAAAACAACTCTGACATGCGACTCTTGCCTTTAAAGGTAGCTATGTTTTATTCAGACTCTTCTGCTGTACAAGGCCACCCATGTTTCTTTTTGTTCAACAGCCAGCGGGCTGACTCACATGTTGTATCTGGGCTTTATTTCTGACAAGGGCAAACTCCAGCACTGTGGAAATGTATAGAGTCGATCTTCTTTGTTGTGGTGTGGTGTGGTGTGGTGTGTTATTCTCAAACTTCGGGACTCTGGATGAAGTACACGGTGCCGAAACAAAACAGATTTATTTCCTTATTATTCTATTTTATTTGGCCTTTTCTTTAAAAGCAAAGTAAAACAAAATTGACTCTGGATTTTTATACATGGACAGTCGTAAAAAGCATTTGATTACATGTTGTACTGTCTATGATTGTGTATGTGACAAAATTTGAATTGGAGTTTCTCAGCAGTTTCTTTTAGTGTTTCCTGCGATATTTTTTCTTGTGTAAGTGTTTGCTGGACTACACCAAAACATCACTTGTTCATGGTATGACTCAACTATCCTTCCTTCACGTCTTTCCTTTTTCTACATGAACTTGTTATATCGCTTCATTTGAGAGCAAATAACTCGAGAAGTTGTTTGAGAAAATATATACCTGAAATGACAAAATATGATAGTCGATATTTAGTTGGATTCTTTAGAACGGGTTCTTATTGAATCTCCAGCTAAAGACATCAAACATAATTCAAAATAGAAACAAACATGAGAAAGTACAATATAATACAATTCCATTAGCTGTCATATTATCCTGTCATATATTTAACCCTTAAATTAAGTATTAATAAATATTATTAAAAGACTTAGTATTAGGTCGTCAATTGCTATTAGAGCACAGCACAGTTATCAGAACATTTCTGGCTGCTCAGAAGGTTGATTCATTATCATTAACAGCAGCTCGGGGGGTAGTTGGGACCAAAACACACTCAAAGAAAGTAACCTCCTCAAAGACCTGCTTTCCCATTGTTGAGAAGTTCTCAAAAACTCAAGTGGCCTGTATAGAGCCCTGACCTCACCCTCACTAAACACCACTGAGATGAAATGAAAAGCTAATTGCCCCCTAGACCTCTTCTCCCTTCATCAGTGCCTGACCTCACTAATGCTCTTGTAGCTGAATGAACACAAATCCCCACAGCCACGCTCCAAAATCTAGTAGAAAACCTTCTTATAAGAGTCTGGAATCTGATGTTCAACTGTGGGAGCGGCTAAGTAATAAAATGGCTAAGCAAGCTTGTCTCCTCCAGGGGTTAGTGGTTCAATTCCTGTCTCCGCCCTGTGTGTCTTTAGTTTGTATGTGTTCCCTGTGCTTAAGGGTTGTCCTTTGTGTACTGCGATATCCACCCCAAGTCCAAATACACGAATTGTAGGCTGATCGACATCTCTAAACTGTCAACAGTGTGTCAGTGTGTGTGTGTTTGTGCCCCATGCTGGGTTGGCACCATGACCAGGGTGTCCCTACCTTGTGCCCCGAGTCCCACTGTATAGACTCTACAACCCTGTGTTTGATAAGCAGTACAGAAGGATGGCACATGTGTGTATGATGATCTGGGGTCCACATGTATTTGGCCATATATTGCATTTTTCACTTGTTGATAGATGTTGAGAGTGCAGTTATCTGTTATGAGAAAATTATTTCGATTTTTGTTACTTTTCTGAAATGGTAAAAATATCAAGACAGCTTCAAGCTTCATTTTGGGCTTATTAACCTCAAGAGAAATTAAAAAACATTAAGTCTGGTGGGGGAACAAATGTTTATATCTGCTATAATTGTGCAACTTCTTTCAGACGTTTACATTTCTTGCATTTGGCAGATGCCCTTATCCAGAGCGACTATCAATCTCATTTCACACAACTGAGCAATTGAGGGTTAAGGGCCAGGGCTCAGGGGCCCAGCAGTGGCATGTCGGTGGACCTGGGATTCGAACTCTAGCCAATTATTTAATAAATCTCATCAAATTTACGTAACTGTGCAATAGGAAGGACTTTGTGAGGAGAGTAAAGGTATGAAGAAGTGAGTGACAAATTAAAAAGGTTACACAAGTCTTTCAACAAGGAAAGAGGAAACAGAAGAAGTGCCTCTGGTGTGGCAAAATTTTCCACGAGAACATGTTCACGAGGCTTCTTAAAGTAAGATACGAGTACGTTTATGAATCATGTGAAAGCTCAACATCTATCTCTTTTAACATGAAACGACTATATGTATATATGAAGTCAGAATTTCCTTCTTCCAAAGATCAATTCTCAACATTTCGGGAAAAACTGATATGAACAAATAAACAGAGATTTCCATTCAGTATACACTGATATTGAAATCAAGACATTCTCTGGAACTATAATCTAAAGCCAAACACCATTTTCCCAACTTTTGGGAATTTTTCTCAACTGATGTTTTCATGATGGAGCTGGAGAACGCAGTCTGTAGGCGTTTCTACTTCTTGTTGCCATGGTAATAAAGTTTATCAGTGGGTGGTGCAACTAGCATTCCAGATCAGTTTTCCTGCCACTAAAAAGAAACATTCTTGGAGGGTTAGTTTGTAAAATTCATCAGTGTGTATCTGCATCATATAACACGAGACGAAGGAGAAGCAATGTGTCCTCTTTGCTAAGGCTCACATGCTCTCTACTGCCTTTATTCTCATTGTTAGCTGCTAAACCAAGTCGCTCCATATTTTCCATAACTTTTCTCATCTTTGTTGCATTGCTGGACACACCAACATCTAGTCCCCAACGTCTACTATCACTCAGAAGTCGCTCTCATTAAAAATGAATGATCTCTGTTCGCTTTGTCACTCCGACACGCTGTACATGTAAACTTAGCATTACACGTCACTCAGAAATCTCTAACATTTGGTTACTGTGCAGGTCATATCATATGATTTCATTTTCATACCCATCACACCATTCAGTGAGCCCTCGTGCATTGTAAACAAATGGACTATCGTCCTGGAATGTAAGAGACCAATCCCATTAGGATAGACGTTTCCCTCTAAGTATATTCAAAACATCCCAGCAAAACATGTCCCTCCAGCACAGTGCGTGCTCTACTAGCCTGTATTCATGAATTCTGAGGAATAGTCGTAGATAGTATGAGAATAATACATGGGAGGAGGTTTTCAACAGGGTGTGTTTTCCTTTTACTAACAAAAACTATTCTACAGCGTTACTTACTTACTTACTCTCTCTCTCACACACACCACCACCACACCTTATAGCAGTGTTTTCAGACATAAAGAAGAGAATGCGGCTTGTGTTTGACCAAAAAACAGTATAGGATAAGAAAATTAGAAAGGTCAGAGAAGGACAAAAGTGGATTCGTGGAAGTGCGACTGACTTTTAACAACTTTACGCTACTTAGAAGGAGAAGCAAAAAGGGGGGTATGTGCGATAATGGTATTATTAAATATAATAATAGTGACGTTGAATCTAAAAGTACGCAGTTACTGAAGAGACGAGATGAGATGTCCTCTTTCCTCTACAGACGAGGCTGGCTTCCCCTGGGCATTTATTCCTACCACCAAACAGGGTTACTGCTTCTCCTCAGGCGAAGATTGCCCTAGTGTCCTAATACTACAACACACACACACAGCGCTCATCTGCTGAAGAAGTGACTTTCAGTTTTTGTGTGAAAGTATTTGCACAAGTTCTCTTTTTATTACAACAGAAATCTTCTCTATCCCTAATCTATCCCTTTATCTATACACCCATGATTTTACTAAAATTATTTATAAAACACAGTAAAGATATTTGTATTTTGGGACAGATTTTTTTTTTTTACAGTTCTTTTACAGTTCTGTTTTTGTCTTCTGCTCACATGCACATTTACAGAGTGTCACATGACAAGCAATTACAGGAAATCAAATCCTAATACACAGGAGACAGTAGCTGAATAAACCACATGCCATACATGCCTCACTGACAAGCCTGAAAAGATGAAAAGAAAAGAAAGAGGAAGCAAAAAAAAGAAAAGAAAAAAAAAAAAGAACACAAAAGTGAAAGGATAGGCGAGAGTGTGATTTACTTGCACCGGCTGAAATGTGATTGAATTCATGAGCACTAAACATGATGCACATTAACTGGATAATGAAAAGGGACTGATTGGAGAAGAGGACAGCAACATTCAGTGAAACAGAGAAACAATACAGGCTGAAGTGGACGTGGCACAAAGCTGACAAAATTAGGAATAAGTTTAATAAAAGCAAGTTAAATATAGTTATCTGTTTTTAATGTGATTTAAAGGTACATTCAGTGTTTTACAAGAATGTTGACACAGCCAGAAATCGACAACACATCAATCTGAATACTAGTGAAAATGGTGGAACTTTATGGTTTAAACCACTTAACCAACAGAACTGTGATTGGTTAGATATTGTATTGTAGATATTATACGGTTATTGAGTCGCACCTGATAGTTCACAAAATTCTTAACCTTCATCCATTTTCTCTAGCAGAGGGTTGCAAGGAACCTGGAGACTATAAGAACGACTCAAGGCACAAGGTGAGGGACAGGGTGCTAACCCATTGCAGGACACAATCACACACACACTTCAATACAGACAATCTAGAGATGTCAATCACTCTACAAAACATTTTTTTGGACTGTGGAGAAAATCAGAGAACCCAGAGGAAACCCCTGACACACACAAAGCAAAAGCAGGAATCGACCCCCCAACAACAAAGGTACAAAACAAACATGCTAACCACTTAGTACTTAGTTATCACTGTACATCTTTCTGCTCTTCATAAACGGAGTGTGTTATAGTAGGAGCACAAAGGCCTCTGGTCCTTATCTGCTATTTAAATTTGCTGCTGTTATTGTAACAGGAAATAATTAGATTAGCATTAGAGAAGAACAGGACATTATACTCACATCACATCTTTAAGCCATTAACTCAAAAGACAAAATTATTTATACACTGCTGAGTGTTAAGAGCAATCCTTTTAATGATAAATTGTGTTTTCATTATTAATCTAACAAATGAACTTCATTTCATATGAATTCTGGAGGTCCAGTCCAGCAGTGAGTGAGTTTTAGCAACTGAGGAAAATAAAAGCACTTACATTGCTTGATCCACTGGACCAGTACAGAAAGAATCCATAAGGGTCCACTTTCAGGGTGACCAGAGTGGGCTGGCCGCTGTTGGGCTCCTAAACACAAACACACAAACACAGAGTGATACATTAGGACACAATCAGACTAAAACATACTCTGGATAATAAACGTGTTTAAGGTGTTACTATGAGCTGTCTAGTCACAATATTTTATAGTAGACTACTGGACAAATCCTCTATGTTTAAACAGCACTGACGCCTCACTGACCAGCAGTGAGAGCAGTTACAACTAATCAATAAGAAAAAAAAAAAGATCCTGGCAAAGAATTTTATTATCGATTAGTCCGTTCCCCACAAGGCTAGCGTCTAATGTATAGAAGCACTTTACAGTGTCTCTTAAGATGGTTTTAAAAATCATGGTCTAGGTCTAGGACACGGAAAGATTTTAACTAGCAGAACAAGCTAAAAGTTATCTCAGTATTAGTGTGCATCTTGTCTTTGTGGCATAACAAATCTTCCTATCTGAAGCAAACAATCTAAAGAGCCAGTAAGGGTAGAGCCAGAGCATGGTGTGAAATATGAATAGAGTAGAATGTAATGTTTAACACAGAGCTTGTATGAAGCACGTTGATAAACATGTTAGCATATCACAATTACACTGAGGTGTGAATTTAGTTTGCCCAATTTATAATAATAAACACACATGTGCAGTAGGTGGAGTAATCTTAAAATCATTTAGGGAGCCACAGACCACATATTCATCACAACATTCTGTCAGATTTTAACAGCCATTTCAAATTGTTGTAGGAAACGTCATATTGTCGATCATTTCTGGTATACTGCTCTGTCCCCGTTCCAGTGAATAGAAGCCTGGACTGAAAATAACTGCCTGGGACGGCTGCCAAGTTGGACGCTGAATGGACAGACTTTACTATAAGCACTTGGATTTAAAGGAGCCAATAATTCAGTATGACTAGATTTATGTTTTGAGGAAGTGAAATACAGTATAAAAAGTTTTGATTTTAATCACAGGAAAGTATTGTTGAGCCACACCTCCTTCACTAGGTATGGACACTAAAGCCACACCTCCTCCACAGGGACTGACGGACACTAAAGCCACACCTCCTCCACAGGGACTGAGGAACACTAAAGCCACACCTCCTCCAGAGGCACTGATGTACACTAAAGCCACGCCTCCTCCAGAGGCACTGATGTACACTAAAGCCACGCCTCCTCCAGAGGCACTGATGTACACTAAAGCCACGCCTCCTCCAGAGGCACTGATGTACACTAAAGCCACGCCTCCTCCAGATGGACTGATATACACTGAAGCCACGCTTCTCCAGATGGACTGATATACACTAAAGCCACACCTCCTCCACGGGGACTGACAGACAACTAAAGCCACACCTCCTCCACAGGGACTGACGGACACTAAAGCCACACCTCCTCCACAGGGACTGAGGAACACTAAAGCCACACCTCCTCCACAGGGACTGACGGACACTAAAGCCACACCTCCTCCACGGGGACTGACAGACAACTAAAGCCACGCCTGCTCCACAGGGACTGACGTACCCTAAAGCCACACTTCCACAGGGAATGATGGACACTAAAGCCACACCTCCTCAACAGGGACTGACGGACACTAAAGCCACACTTCCACGGGGACTGATGGACACTAAAGCCACACCTCCTGCACAGGGACTGACGGACACTAAAGCCACACCTCCTCCACAGGGACTGATATACACTAAAGCCACGCCTCCTCCAGAGGCACTGATGTACACTAAAGCCACGCCTCCTCCAGATGGACTGATATACACTGAAGCCATGCCTCCTCCAGATGGACTGATATACACTGAAGCCACGCCTTCTCTAGAAGGACCGATATACACTAAAGCCACGCCTCCTCCAGAGGGACAGATATACACTTTTAGCTTAACTGATATGGACATTATAAATCAGAGAGTCTTTTATGCTGACACTATTTGCTTGAGCTATTTGTAAGGACATTAGAGGCTATTTCCTGCCCTGCTGAAACATGCCATGTGCACACCATGTGCACCATGTGACTGCTGAATTAATGAAATGTGCTCTGCAGTCCTTCCCACTGAATGACAGTCTGACAAAGACATTTCCTGTGGACCTCCTGCCACAGACCCCACATCACTCGTCATTAGAGACTGTACAAGTCTTCTGCAGACAATTGAGGATTCACCGCGGCTCTGGAAGAAGGTTCCCTTCCAGTCGAGTGCTAGAGGCCGAGTGCTGATGAACAGATGAAAAACAGCAAGAGGAAGGAGATATGCCTGGGATCAGTGGATGGCTTTCAGAGAAAGAGAGAAAACTCAAGGCCCCTAAGGGACCGTTGGATTTAGAGTCGAGTCTAATGGCTGAAAGGTGAAGCGCCGGCACCAAAGCCACAAGATCCACAGAGTAACCCCATACCTTCATCTTAATGTGCACTGTTCGAGAGAGAGAGAGCCCTACAGAGAGATAATCAAATAATACAGAGAAAGTGGTGGAACATGCAAGATTTTAAATGTTTTTTTTTATGAAATCAAATGAACGTTTAAGAAGAAAATCTTTCTGGAGTTAATCAATGTCACCTCATCCTTCAAAAAGAGAGCACAATATTCTTAGTTTGGTCTGTATTTTGTTTGGTTTTTACATCCTCTCCAGTTTTTTTTTTCTTTTTAATAAATAAAAGGCCAATCGGATCCCGTCTTATTTATCCCGGTTCCGCTTGTACATTCCATTTCTTTTTCCATTACACATCTTTCCCCTTGTTCTCAGTCTCCTTTGCAAAAATCTCAAATGATGAACAATAAATAAACAAAACACCACAAGCGCAGAGCGAATTGAGGGTGTTGTCAAATGAGACAATCAACTACTCAGCAATGATTACATTTATGGCTTTTTGGAAAAAGAAAAAACATTCACCGATTGCCAAGATATGCAGGAATATTTTTTTTCCTCTTTCTGCTTGTCGACACAAAACGCTACACACACACACACACACACACACACCCCACACAAAATGTATGCTGCTTGTCTGCATTTGCATAAACACAAATATATTACGGTTGTATTGTGGGTCCTGAATGACCTCCATTCAAAGCAGTGTTTGTTAAACAAAGTATCTCGGCGCAGGACCCATCGGCATCGAACACCTTCAGGTGGATCCATTACAATATGAAAAGATGAGGAGTGATGGGGGGGTTTAGAGAGATGAGAGAGAGCAGAGAGAAGGAGTGTGTTATGGTTACACACTGGTTGTCTTTCTTTTTGATCTTCTTACAACTTTGCTCATGCATTTTATATCCTCCCCTGAGTCTGTAGCAGTCCTAGCGGGAGCACTGGCCTTAACCTTTAGCCTTATAGTACAAACTCATTAAGGAGTGTAAAAGATACTGCAGAGTAATGATCAATTCCAATATCTCCTCACCCCCTACAGACACTGGCCTTCAAGCTAATAAGCCTTAATGATCCAGCTCCCTATCAGTATTTTATTTACACACACACACACACACACACACACACACACACACACCCCTCACACAAAACGTTCATGTTTTAAAAAGCCAACAATAAGAGAGATATACCTAGAAACGGTACAAGATTTAATCCAATATATGACAGAAAATTTAAAAGCTCAGTCTCTCCATCTCTTTTCAATAATGTATATTTTTGCTATTAAAATATTACAATACCGGCATTAATTGGTGATGCACACTCACTGGGCACATTATTAGGAACACCTGTACACCTGTTCCTTCATACAGCCATCTAATCAACCAATCAAATGTGTGGCAGCAGTGCAATGCAAAAAAAAAAAGCATTCATTTTCTATCAGAGTATATGGAAAAAAAAAAACCTCAACAATTTTGACTGTGGCATGATTGCTAGTGTCAGACAGGCTGGTCTGAGTATTTCTACAATTGCTGATCTCCTGGGATTTTCACACACACAACAGTCTCTGGAGTTTTCTCAGAATGGTGCAATAATGAAAAACATCCAGTGATCTGCGGTTCTGCAGACGGAAACGTCTTGACGATGAGAGAGGACAACGGAGTATGGCCAGAGTTGTTCAAAGTGACAGAAAGGCTACAGTACCTCAGATAAACACTCTGTACACTTGTGGTGAGCAGAAAAAAAAAACACCTCAGAATGCACAACACATTGATTCTTGAGGCAGATGAAGACCACATCAGGCTATCGGTCAAGAACAGAAAGCTGAGGCTGCAGCGGCACTCACCAACTCTGGGCAGTTAAAGACTCAAAAACAGAGCCTGGTCTGATGAATCTTGATTTCTGCTGAGGCACACAGATTATAGAGACCAAATGTGGCACCAGCAGTTTGAATCCATGAACTCAACCTGCCTTTAACAGTCCAGGCTGGTGGAGGTGGTGTAATGGTGTGGGGAATGTTTTCCTGGCACACTTTGGGTCAGTTAATACCAATCGATCATCACTTGAACACTATCTGAGTATACAGTGCATAAAACAGCACCCCTATAAAATCTGCAGGAATTGTGTGATGCAATCATGTTAACGTGGAGCAGAATCTCCAGGAATGTTTCCATCATTTTGTGGAATTCATGCTATGAAGAAAAAATTGCTTTTGTTTATTCCTTACAGATCATCCACCCTACAACCACAGCTATACAATGAGAGCTAAGATTGCACTCAGTACACAAGCCTGAGCAAGCATCTCTCCAGCTATGTCTTGCTCACAGAAAAGTAAGATCATGTACTCTTAAGCTCTCTCATGTTAGCTTCACACCAAAACACAGTGCATGTTTATTTTTCCAGGAATACACACCAATGCCATGACGCAGGGATTTATGTGAGAACTTAAGACAGTGTGTGTGTATGTGTGTGTGTGTATATTGGACCCGTGAGCATAAAAAGTCCCTCAGTCGACTATTAAAGCAGCCCTTTTAGCAATCTATTAAATAAAAGGACTGGACCAGCATGAGGCCTGGCTAAGTCAAGAGACCACAATAGGGGTATGTTTTTGTTCACTTCTTAAACACACTCACTCACACAGACATACACACGCATACAAACATGCATAGTAATAGACAGAGTAATGCAGAAACTATGTCAGCTATTTCAGTGGGTGAGTTTGTAGGCCTCCTGGCTCTGCTTGTATTTGGCTAGTGATATTAACATGCTTATAAACCCTTAAAGGTGGATTGTGCGTTTATTTATTTTTTTGTTTAACACTTGGGTTAAACACCCTTTACCTTTACCCAGCATCAAAGTTGCTCAGAGCTCAATAATAATAATAATAATAATAATAATAATAATAATAATAATAGTCTCTAACTATTCCTGTACTAAATTAAAATATAAAAAATGCTTAGTCAATTCTGTACTAGCAATTTCACTGATTAGAGGAATGTCTTCAGAATCAGCTGCAAAATGTGTATTCTACACTACTGCATGTCAATGCAAGTAAGATTCAGCCACACTGCAATTAAGTGAAACAATTCTATTTGTGCTCACACTTCCTCATTGCTCAGCTCCAACTGTTTTTGCATCCTTTATATAACTGCTAACATTTTGACTGGCAAAAAAGTATGCTGCTCAATGAGCCGCTGAAGGACAGACTTTGAGTCTGACATTTCGGTAAGTTGTGGTCTGGGTAGGAAGTGCTGAAATGGGTTTAAACATTGTGACTGTAAATGCTTGGGGTGGTAAGCAAGATTAGGCAGGATTAAGTCCCCATATAAGGTTTCACTTTTGGCATCCACTTCATATTGTTTGTGGTTAACAAATGTTTTAAACTTGAGGAATGTAGTTGAGCTTCTTTCCACATAGGAATGAAGCTTGGGCTGATTTCTTTCTAGCCCAGCCTGTATACTCAGAGTGAAACATTTGGGGATATTTGGATTGATATTTATTCAGCCTGCATGTGGATATGATGCATCATGACATGAATTGAGGAAGGCGCACGTGAAATACACTTAGTCATTGTAATAAGTGTCATTTACATCCTTCATTCAGATCAACTTACTTTTTACTCATGTATACAACTGGGCACAGTTGTATACAAGAACTTTCCAACCTAACATCTTAAGGAATTTCCTTGATTATCTTTTCCTCACAGAATGGCTCCAGAGTAAATAAAAAAACAACAAAAAAATAATATACGGTCTAAGCACACAGTTCATTTTGTTAATTTGCATTTGGATTGGACAGAACACAGTAGGATCAGTTGTTTTTTTTTTTTTTTTTTGGAACATTGGGGATCAAAATACTTGAAAAATCAGAAATGAATGCAGCTGGATATCTACCACAGGTTTAAAAGATTTTAGAGCTCTTCTCAAATATCACATTGGTACATTTGTACTTCACTTTTCTGGAAATGGGTGACATTTGATATGATAGAGACACTTCAGATTTTACTTAATAGGGATTCCTGCTTCAGACCGATTCTCACCTAGAAGAGCCTGTGTCTATGACAAACACTAATATTCGTAACTCTGTATCCAAACCTCTTATTATTGTTATTGGCAGGCTGAGGGTAGAATATGACAGGCCTGTTAAAGGGCCAGAAAGTCCAATGTTGAATATTTCCATAAAGAAGAGTGAGTCAATGATCTTTTTGTTAGGTCAAGCTTCCTCCTAACCACACCCCTGCATCAAACAGTTTCACCACAAGAGTTGAACAGTAGTTAAAAATAAATAAGAATGCAACTACAAACATACTGAACAAAGCATTTCAATTCCAGCAAAGGTGCAGCATGGCAAGAAGGAAGTGCAAAAGCACCAATGCATTACTACTGCAAAACTTTTGCTTTCCTTTCCTTACTTAAATGAATCAGTTTCTCAAATGAATCAGTTCCTCAAATGAATCAATTTCTTAAAGTATGTGGAATCATTGAAGGAAAGCAATGTCAGATACATCAATTATCTACATTGTTATAAACCCACCTCATATAGTAACATCTGTAACATTAATGTGTTACATAGCTACATATTTTGCATCTTACATTCCTTCTCCTCTATCCGAACCTATGCATCCAGCCAACCCGAACCGCTGCTATTTTAATCTCCTCCATGTTTTCGTAAGTGTTCATACTTCACCGTATCTAGCTGTATATGCGTGTACAATGGCTGCCCTGTGTGTCTTGTGGTCAAAAAGAGAACTGGCAGTACACATCCTCAAGAATTATTGCTACATGTGCGCAAGATACAATACCAACAAACATTAGTGACAGTAAAGAGCACTGTGGCGTAACATCAGCGGCAGACGGACCAAGCTATGACGATGGCAGACAACTTAAAAGAGATGCTAAAAGGGATCACAATTACCTACCATAAATATGACATGAGATGCATTGCATGTTAAAATGAACAAGAACATATAAGGCCATAGCCCTGGAGTCAGGAACAGAGTTGCAAGATTCATAGTGTATAATTCCTTGGGCATGTTGAAACAAAGAGAGAAGGTAAACAAGTCATTTATTAGAGTGTGTGTTTAGTTTCCCCACTGTGTTTAAGTTTGTCTATTGACCATTTGTAAGAGCATACTGCTAAGACTCTCCATAATTTAGCTGTTTACTCATTAGCAAAGAAAAGACAGGGATACACAGGAGAGACTAGTAGGGTTAGAGGTAGAGACAGAGTGGAGACAAAGAAAAACTCAGAGAAAGACAGGAGACGGATGGACATAGCGAGACCTTTGAGCAGCAATGAAATGACCTCAATGATTTACTGCAGCCTCCCTGCACGTTCTAGCAGCGTAAGACAAACACACACCCATACACAAACAGTGCCAGGTCTCCCTCAGGAACAACCCAACAATCCTAATCGAGGTAGAGAGGAAAGGCTGGAGGCAGGGTGCAAAGGTCAAACACACCCACATGTGAATTGCGGGAAGCTGAGATTGACAAAGTGGCATTTTGTTGTAACACCACCCTTCAATCGCTCACCTCAGTGACAAGTATTCGCAAGCATGTTTCTGTGTGTGGTGAGACATTCATTAACACACAAGTAAGAGTCGACACTGGCCATAGCACTGTTTCTAAGAGTCTTTTGGAGCGAGTGTACCAAATGAACATTTTTCTGAGGGCTCAGAAGAACAGACTGCTGTATCCGAGGGCCTATCAGATGAGCTGAAGCAGATAACCACAAAGCACTGCATCAGAGAGCCATAAAGCACTGCCTAAAACGTGTGTGATTGAATGCAAAAATGCACCACAAGCAAGCACGAAGTATGGCGCTACTTCAGAGGTCCTCATTAATGAGCTGCACCAAAGAACCACAAAGTGTTACTTCAGAGGACCTCAAACATGAACTGCATTAAACAACCACACAGAACTGCTTCAGATGGCCTTTTAGATGAGCTGCACCAGAGAGCCACAATGTACTGTTCTAGAGGGCCTAATGGATGAGCTGTGCCAAAGAACCACAAAATTACTACTTAAGAACACCTCATAGTTGAATTAGATCAGAGGACCCCCAGGCAGCGCATCAGAAAGTCTTAAAGATGAGCCACACCAGAGAACTACAAAGTAATGCTTCTAAGACCTCATAAATGAGCTGCACCAGAGATCCATGATGGGTCTCATGAACGAGCTGCACCAGAGAGCCACAATACACTCTTGCACACAGAAGCACTTACAAATGAGAAGAATTTCGTCTTTAAGGTGTTGTGGTCAAAGTACCACTTCCGAGGCCCTCAAGGATGAGCAGTACCAAAGAGCTACAAAGATGTACAAGATGTACCACAAGCAAGTTACCTAGAGTAATGCACAGCAATACCTCAGAGGGCCTCACAGATGAGCTGCACCAGACAGCCTCAAACAAAAGGCCTTTCATTAGGGGGGAAATCAATCAGTAATTTGGGACATTCTTCAGTGCAATCATATGTATTTCTGTCTTCAACTAGGAACAAGAAATGAAAAAACGGTCCTCAATTCCTCAATGGAATTCCTACATGGAAAGCAGAGAAGCTGCCCTTAACCCCAAGTTCAGCAAGAGACATCATATTAGTGTGGATGCTTACATCATTAAGGGCAATTTCTCTCATTTTAAATATGATATAATAAAATAGTAAAATAATATTTGCTATTTGATCAATGAACATAGACACATTAGTTGATTAAATCTAAAATGCTGACCTTTAAGTATTAGAGAAGGAAAATATATCCCATATATGATCATTTACATGACTAATGTAACTGATGTCATGTGATCTACAATGTGAGATTAACCAAAAACCACAACTGTTTTTTAAAAGTAGTATTAGCCTTTATTTGTCACATATACATTATTGCACAGTAAAATTCTTTCTTTGCATATCCCATCCTTGGAGGGTTGGGGTCAGAGGGCAGGGTCAGCCATGATGCAGCACCTCTAGAGCAGGGGGGTTTGGGCCTTGCTCAAGGGCCCAACAATGGCAGGTTAGCATCTTCCAAACAACAACCTAAAGCCTTAACCACTTGAGCAACCAAAGCCCCCTTCAACAAGTTAACAATGCCGCCAGGTGTTCATAACAAGTACGGTTTAACCACAAGGATTAAGGTTTAATACCTATAACACTTACACACAGCTTTTCAACACCACTCCTGTTGGCTTTTGGGACAGCGCAGTGTCCAATGGCTCCATTCTGCTGAATCACGGCGGAATTATTTAGTCATCCGGGTATTTCTCGCCTCCTGTTTCATGCATACTGCAATTCGGTCATAATACTCCGTGGGTGTACTGCTTAGTAGGGTAGTAGGAATATCCGGACACAGCTAAGCTTTCAGGGAAGTGCCCATGGATTTCCCCCGTTTTATAGTTAAAATATGCAGAGGGCAAAAGCCTCGTAATTCCTCACAAATCCCATTTCCGTGTTAGGATGAATGCAGATTCATTCATGGGGATCATTAAAAACAAGTCTCAGCTTTTCAAAGAGGTGGCACGAAAGCCCCTCCGGAGATGAGCAAAGTCAGCACAGGCCATGTTTGCATGTAACAGACCTACTGCTTTCATGCTTGATGCTTGGTACAGCCGGGGGAAAGCCATACCACATAAAATAGCACATCTTTGGGACATATGTGCACAATGTGTAATATGAGTTATGCAGTGTGTACGTCTGTCCTCACCATAAACAGGATGCGTGAGGGGGATGAGGTAAACACTTGAAGGCAGAGGGAGTGGGAGGGGGAAGGAGGACTGAGTAAGAGAGTGAGATGTGAGTGAAGAGGAGGAGACGAGAGCGAGGCAGGGGAAAGGGGAAAAAGAACTATATCACTGCAGGTAACTGTATTTACGTTTGTTTGCTCTTGTGTGCTCAGGTCAGTAAGTTCAGATCCGGTCAGACAGCCTGAAATTAAACAAACTCAGCTTTTTTCTCTCCTTCCCACCAATCTAATATCTGTACCAGTGTAATCAGCTACAAGTAGCAATGTTACTAGCTTCACTACATTTTTGGTAGCATTGTGCTATTTTGAAAATGCAAAAAAAATGACATCTAGCAAGTGATAATATCTCGAATCTAGTAAAATGTCAATTTCTAAAATTCTATTTTTCATTATAATTATTAATCTTTAATTTTAATATTTTTAAGCTTTAAAATTTCTTATATTATTGGCAGATTTCTTTATGTTTATAATTAGCAAAATTAGTATTATTATTATACAATAAAAGTATTAATAATAATAATAATAATAATAATAATAGGCAGATCTGCTCATAATAAAAATCTGCCAAAAGAATAAGAGAATTTTAAGCTTAAAAACAGTAAAATAAGCCAAGAAATAGGTTCAATAATCTTAGATATCTAATAAGAAAAAGTAGATAAATTTGATTAGATTCGAGGTATTAACATGCAACGTTTTTTGCAGTGTATTCTATCCATCTATCTGTAACCAAGAGCAGTACTGCTAAACAGAGTAGACAGACACAGACACACGGGATGCAAACAAGACTATCCGAGTGTGAAAAAGTGTATATGCCACTGTGTGGATATGTTTAAGTGCAAATCATAAATGAAAAATAATGTCCACGTCCAATATTTTAAGCACCAAAAGATGGTCACATACTTTTGGACAAATGATAGATGCATCTATTTTTTTTTTTACTTTTGGAAAGCTGACCTCAGTTTCAGCCACAGTCAGAATTTACAGTTACAAAGAAGCTTACATAACACTGAGTCTTTTACTGGCACACTCGTCTGACCGGTCAGGTCGCATGCCAGGAGCAGCTGATTCACAAAGATAAGATGACCACCTGTCCCACATTTCTTAGGACAGTCCTGAAAATAAATTGCTCCTACAGTCACAGCAAAACCTTTCAAACATGCTAAGTGTTTAAAATCAATCATTTCAAATAGTCTCTGTCTAATCTCCTGTAGAGTCAATGACGTGCGCCGTCTTCGCTATACACTTTGATCTAGGAGTCATATTCCAGTAGCAGGTACATTTGTGAGTTTGTTCTCACAGAGAAAAATAAATATTTACCACTGATTTTTCCAAATTAGATTCTGTTAATTTAGTTTGGCTCCATAATTAATGATGCTTTTCTGGAGAAATCATTTATATTTACACTGTTTGGCATACGCCCTTCCAGTGACTTATCTCATTTACACAATCTCATTTATCGTCCCTACAGGATGTTTTGTGATTTTGTGGTCAGAGAAATGAACGCAAACTCTGTGGAGATAAATTTTTTCAGATTTTTGTTACGTGTCATGTCGCGTTCAGCCAAAGCCTTCTTCGATTCACGTGAGTCACCTGCGAGTACAGAAAGTCATAACATACTGCGCGTCTTTAGAGGTAGGAGTTTATACTGAAGAATCTTGTGCCAGCAAGTTTGCTGTAGCAAGTAGTTTCCCGCCAATAAAAGTGGCAAAATCAAGCATTTTTGGCAACAACAGAAGTGGTTAATGCTTTGGGTCGTTGACTGGAAGATCAGGGGTTCAAGCCCCAGCACCACCAAGTTGCCACTGTTGGGCCCTTGAGCAGGGCTCTTAACCCTCTCTGCTCCAGGGGTGCTGTATTATGGCTGACCCTGCGGTCTGACCCCAACCTCCAAGGATGGGATAAGCGAAGAAAGAATTTCACTGTGCTGTAATGTATGTGACAAATAAAGGCTACTGCTATTTCTATTAAGGGTCTTGCTCAAGGACCAAACAGTGGCAACTTAGAAGTGCTGGGATTTGAGCTCACAACCTTCTGACCAATAGTCCAGGTCCTTAGAGCCTGAGCTGGAGCTCTTAGAGGCCCATAGCCCTAACCCAATAGCCAATGCTAACAACAATAGCAATGGTATGTGGCGTCAAATCAAAAGCCATGATGGTGTAGAAAAACAAACTCGCTTTTAACAAGCGTAACAAAAATACCCAACAGAGAGCCATTAACCAAGTCCCATCAATCAGGTGACCAGAAGTCTAACCATTCCTCTCATGAATCTTATTTTAAGCTGCAAGAAATATCCTACACTAAGCAGGTGTCCACTATGAAAGCGTACACAGCTAGTTTCCAGCCTAACACTTCATATCATAAGCATTTCTGTAATTAGCCCGAGTTTTATTCACACTGCTGCTGATTTACAACGCAACACACTGCACGTGCGGTCTTTAAATCAAGGCTATTAAAACATATTTATTTAGCTGCGCGCTGGCGTTCTGTCAGCCAGATGAGAGCGCTCTGGGGGTGTTGTCCCGGAAAAACAGCTCTGTGTTCGTGAGACAGAAACCCACTGGTCATCTGTTCATCTTACATGAAGAGGTGGCTTACGAACTGCATTTAAAAATTCTTCTGTCATGAGCCATGAGGTGTTGCCATGAGCACCAAAAAACATTCGTTTAAAACACGATCCATCTACGCGGAAGCGAAGTTTGGCCTGATATGTAGCCTGGGTCTGAGAAATGCAAACAAACAAACAAACGGGAATGAAATGGGATTTGACCACTGACCACTTTTACGATCCTCTTGCACTTTAATGCATTAAAAAACACCCGGTGTCTCTTGACAGTTAGCACACACGCCACTGTGTAGTACAGTGTACAGTGTCCATGCACATGGTGTACATAGTTTATGCAGCCTCATTTTACTGTGTAGAGCACCAGCTGTAGATGATTGAAATGACAATAAAAGCTTCTTGACTTGACTTGAAATGGGATGTGATCATTCGTTGGCTGCAATGTGGATTTAAGAAGTAAATCTTTCTTGTTCTAGTGTGTGTGTATAAGTGTGTGCACACTAAAAAGTGTATGCTTGCACATGCACACACGCATACACGACCCCCCACACACACATATATGCAGACAGCATGTCAGAGCAGGTCGTTACACATGTTAAGAAGGCAGGAAATATTACCTGAATGTTATGTCAGGCATGTATACGTGTGTTTGCTATATAGTCCTCTGCTACAGTACACTGTGTCAGGGTGCATCATCTACATAATTGTCATTTCTTTGCAAACACACACACACACACACGGAGTTTCTCATGATGAACCAACACACATCTGGTGTTATGCATGTTATCGCATGTCCATGGCAACAGCTCCAGCAACAATACGTCTCAATACGTTCTTCTGTTGTTAAATGCATTCCTGAAGCAAACATTCTATCATAAACGAAAACATTTTTGGAAGACATCTCGCTAAAAAAATGTTCGTTTCTCCTATCATTCTTTCAGTGCATGCTGTACCATCACAACAAGCTGCTACAAACAATTAGAAATCTGATAAATCACCAAGTATTCCCCAGAACTTTTCCATCCAGTCAGAGGACTGTACAAGTGTAGATTGTGGATGAAATAACCCAGGCCAAATTTTTTCATCAGTGTGAGAAACTGTACAGTGATATTTTTGTTTATCACTGGGAGTATCACATTATCAAAACTGAGCAAAAATAATCTATCTATAATAAATTACACAGACACATTCTTAGATAAGACTCGCAAGTAAAGACCTTTACAAATACAAACAGTGAATTCAGCTGCAGTAAATCTAATATCAGAGAGAGAGAGAGAGAGTGAGAGAAGGGAAGTAAGACAGAGAGAGACACCAGGAGGTAGACACCCAAGGAGTGAAAGAGCTACAGAGAGAGAGAGACAGCATGAGAGAGAGAGAGAGACAGCAAGGGAGACACGCAAGGAGATTAAGAGTTGCTGAGAGAGAGTGCATGAGAGAGCATGAGAGAGAGAGAGAGAAAGAGAGAGAGAGACAGCAAGGGAGACACACAAGGAGATTAAGAGCTACTGAGAGAGAGAGAGAAAGAGAGAGAGAGACAGCAAGGGAGACACACAAGGAGATTAAGAGCTACTGAGAGAGAGAGAGAGAAAGAGAGAGAGAGACAGCAAGGGAGACACACAAGGAGATTAAGAGCTACTGAGAGAGAGAGAGAGAAAGAGAGAGAGAGACAGCAAGGGAGACACACAAGGAGATTAAGAGCTACTGAGAGAGAGAGAGAGAGAATGAAGTGGAGTAAAAGACTAGGACAGAGAGAGACACACAATGAGAGAAAGGCTACAAAGAGAGAGAGAGACAGCATGAGAGTGAGAGAGAGAGAGAGACAGCATGAGAAAGAGACAGCATGAGAGAGAGAGAGCGAGAGACAGCATGAGAGAGAGAGAGAGAGAGAGAGAGAGAGAGAGAGAGAGAATGAATAAATATACAGGGAGAGAGAGAGATACAAGGAGAGAGAGAGAGAGAGAGAGAGAGAGAGAGAGAGACAGGCAGACAGACAGACGACGACGTATACAAGAAAAGAGATGCTGAGAAAGAGATACAGAGGGAGGGAGACAGAGACACAGGAAGACAGAAAGACAGGGAATTAATCTTGATCAGGAAGTTATTTGGAGAGAAATGTACACACAGTCACATGCACACCCAAACAAGACGGACTCGTACAAAGGGAAGGGAAGGTTCGCTTCTCACGAGGACGTTATCACAGCACCGGGTTAGCGACACTGGAGAGACCGGAGCGCAGTGTTACACGATCACACACAATTCAGTTCAATTCCATTCACTTGTATAGCACTTTTAACAGTGGACACTGTCTCAAAACAGCGTTACACAACTATAAACACATGGAATCAAAATAAGTTTAAAATGAAATGAATATTTATCTCTAACATTTATCTCTAATAAGCCAGCCTGAGGCGACGGTGGAAAGGAAAAAACTCCTTGAGATGATATGAGGAACCTTGAGAGGAACCAGACTCAGACGGAAACCTCATCCTCATTTTGGGCGGCACTGGACGGTAAATAATGTAAAAATAAATAAATGTCCTTTCTACAACAGTTTATAGGCAAACAGAATTGTGCAACCAACAGCTCCTCTGCAATTAACAGGTCAGCGTAATTTCTGTGTTCACTGTAGACCTGACACTAATTCCTTCCTGCCGAAGTCTTCCAATCTTCATTGATGGAGACCGGAGCACAAAGCTGACCACCGTCAAAGACGGTGTGATAGTTTCCAAATGTTTCTAACCACAGCAATCCCCCTGGGTCATGGGCTGTCCATACAGAGCCATCGCCCGCAGCAGCGTGCACCACCAAGCCACACACACACACACACACACACACACACACACACACACACACACACACACACACACACACACACAGAATAACTGGACTCAACTCTTAGAATCACTCATTTTCAGGCAAGTTTCTTCAGTGTGGTTAATGAACACACAGTCTCTAAAAACAAGAGCTTAATATACACAACAACAGAGATTTACACAACACAAGCAGTCAGTTTTAAAGAAACAGGTTCTCTTTTCCTTTCTCAGAACAGGGAAGCGGCTCAAAATTCTAGTCAAAGGACCATTCACTACAATAAGAAAAACTAACAATATGAAACTTTCGTGAAGTTTCTTTGTGACTGTTGCGAGCAAAGACACTCGATTTTTCTGCTTTTTTCAATAATTGTGTTCAATTTTTGTGCTTCTTTACTTGAATTGGAGAAATTGCAAGCACAGGATTCTGCCTTTACTCTCCTACTATCAAGAAAACACACATATAATTACTTTCTGTGATAAATCTGCTCATGTGTGATGCAGGTATACCAAAGAGGATTTGGGATGAATGTGTTGTGATGATGCCCCTTGACACAAATCTGCAAATTCACTTGAATCAAGTATCAAGTTCATTTCTACGACTGCAAAAAAATGAACTGGCCAATAAAGCCGAATTTCTCTCTTTAGCTTTCTGTCAGTCTTTCTTTCCATCACTCTCTTGCTGTGCCACCAACTCCTGCGCTGATTTTTCAATCACGTCTCTTCTATACGAAACATCGCTTTCTCTCTCTCACACCTCTTACATCAGTTCCTCGTTCTCCCTCACGGTCACTAGGCTCCATGGAGAAAAAGCCTCGTGTTGTCTCTTACAGTTCACACAGTTGACCGCAAGCCTGAATACTTCCTGCAAATTCCCCCCGAGAGCACCAGAGATTGCGATTTGTGAAGATTGTGGAGTCAGGGGCATTTTTCAGCACGGCTCCACAGATGGTTTAGATACGGACGCTCGATGAGAACAGAAATCTTTACTACACACTGGAGACTACGTGAAATGGGGAAATCGGTTCATTCATTCGTCTTCAATAGCCGCTTTAATCTTGAGCAGGGATGCGGCAGCCTGGCAAACACTTCGGTCAGTCCATCACAGGGCATGCAAATCGGTTGCCTCGTATTATTATTCAACATCATAAAGCAGCTTTACAGAAATATCTAAAAAAAAAAAAAATAGATTATACACACATATAAATTTAGCAAAGTATCCTGACTGAGCGAGCCAGAGGTGACGGGGCAATAAAAACCTCCCTGAGAGGGTATGAGGAAGAAATCTTGAGGAACCAGATTCAAAAGGAAACCATACCCTCCTCTGGGTGACACTGGACATTTTCCTTATATAGAACTGGTCAAAAAAAGTGTGATTGCCTAACCAGGAAATTCCTTCTAGTTATAACATGTAGTCTGTCTGGTTGAAGTTATCAACTGCTCACTGATGGAGACTTAACAGCAAAACTGTCTCAGTTGCAGACCAAAGCCATATTTGTTTCATGGTTTCTGAGTGATACAGATTAATCTCATGTATCTGTCATCTATCCATGTAGAGTCATCCTCAGCAGCAGCGAGGGCTTTCCAAGTGATTAGACTCCAACCAGAAGTAGGGCATCAGGATGAATCAGGCAGCTCCGGAGAGCAAATGAGGTCCAGATGACTGGGATATATTATGATCTATTATGTAGTGTGACTGATGTTTACCATTATGGTCTTGAATTACAATCTTTCAATACACAAGTTTTTTGGCTAATTGTAAGATATTAGTGCATGTATCGGTGCCAGGCAATCACACTCATGCTTAAAAAGCTTTAGGTGTCAATCAACATTTTTACCTACACAACCAGTTAGCTGCTCAAGCACTCATGCTAACACACAAATCCATAAAAGGAGTAGAATCAGCCAGGCTTGTTGTGTAGCTATCATCGTCCAGTCTTCTGCCAAGTCTTTCCCACTGTTAGTTCCCACTAACATAAGCAACCTCACAATAAGCAACTAGCTGGTTAATTATACTAGTTTATTTGTTCTTCAAGACAAAACACACACACACACACACACACACACAACAGACACAAGCAATCATGTCTTTTTTTTTTATTTTTTTAAACAGGATCTTGATGATATTGTATCCCATGATGGAACATTTACTGCAATTACTGCGATATGAAGATTGAATTTGACCACATGCCCATTACACCCAAACATTCAGTATAACAAGGGGTAATTCAAGACGTGTACACCCATTAGCTTGTGAATCCATTAGCCTGCATCTGTTTGTTCCATTAAATGCTCCAACAGCTGGATGTAAGGTGTGAAGAGCATGTGTGTGTTGTGGTGAGAATCTGTCCCATTCTGCAGCCTCCAAGATATACACACATCAATAGCATTTTGTTCAATCACGTCATAATCCAGTACCCATGCTCAATTTTTCTCCCAGGTACCAAAATAACTGAATAGGGAGATATGAGTGAAGCCCAGAAAGAGTAAAGTGCATTGATTTGTCGAATGAAGTGGTCACGGAATCATCACTCAAGCCATTTTAGGGTTAGGTTTCAAATCACAGTGACATTTGGCCATTCATTTGTATTAACTAACTGCTTTATTCTGTTCAACATCATGGTGGATCTGGCGCTTATCTCAAGAACACTGGGCATTAAGAAGCAATACAGCTTGACAACCAATTCACCTTCTGGCATGTTTTTAGCAGGTTGGAAAAAACTGAAGAACCCTGAGAAAACCGGACACGTGTAACTCTGCACAGACTCTGGCTCAAGCTCAGGATGGGACCTGGGATCCTTGAGCTGTGACCATCTGCACCACAGTGCATCTTCACCTTCCCCACAAAAACATCACATCAAAATAAATAGCATGTAAAAAATAATACGCCACCTCGGCTGCTTCGTATAGTGCACCACCTTCCTCATACAGCCACCATACAGAACAATAGCAGGTGCTCTGGAATGTAGCCTAGCTAGCTATACTCTCCTTTCCCCCAGACTATATGGCATGTTCGATATTAACGCATGGTGGAGAATTCACACTGCTTTTGTATCTTCACATCACACGGAATGCAAAATGAACTCCTCCTAATAATGTTATGCAGCATTAATGTAGCATTAATGTCAACAGTCCCATGACCCAGATATTGAAAAATTTGGATATATTCAGATTAGTAAGCATCTGGTGCACTGCATGGGGAAAAAACACTATTATAAGTCAGTGTGATGTCACGCTAAAGCCCTAAAGGTACATGTCTTCATGCACATTCTTTTACACAATACACTGTGTAGTACTGAGTATCTGTATGTCAGAGTACTGGAAACTCTGTCATTCCTTGGGCAGTAATCAAATGAGGGATGTTTTATCTGTCTGAAATAAATCAATTAATAATCGTCAGCCACATGCAATTGATATTTGGATGATTAAACATTGTACTTGATTGCAGATAGTAAGGTTTACTTATGACTTCACTCACTCTCTTGCTCAAACACTGCCTCTTATGACAAGTTTTACCAAGGGCTGCAGAACGGTGACTAATCAAAATAGAAAATTATCTAGAGTTCAGTCCAGGGTTGTGTTGATGATCAGTTCAGTACGCTTGTAACTCTGGCCAGAAGGGTAGCTACAATTAGCACAGGCAAGTAGATACCGATGAAATAACAACAGAATATGGAATCATATCATAGTGCACTGTCCAGTAAAAACATTTTCTGTCTGACCCACAAAACATACACACGGTCAAGTATGTCTGCTAAGAAACCCAAACATAGTAATAGACCATGCAAATACATTGAGGCGAGCCACTCATGTACAATCATGGCTTGTACAGTTAATTATTAATGAGACTATGATCTGATGAGATGTACAAACTCTGCAGTTCAACAACGTCTTACCCAATCCTGTCCTACAGGCTTCCTTCAAGTCAACTGCCACATCTCTGACAGACAGCAGTTACAACATTGTAAGAGGAAAGAAAGAGTTTTATTGCCTGGAAACCTTCTGAACAATAAAACTAAACTCTCTCAATATGGAGAAAACTCACTCACACACACACATGTATACACTTGGTTAATTGGCGCAAGAGGACTATAAATGAAATGAAAGAGGTCTAATGATACTGATGATATTTTTTTTTTAAAGGATCAGATGAACAGTGAGCAGGACTGAGCTTTGGTACTATAACGAGACAGAACTGTAAAAATCATACAGTGATGTTATGGCAATAATGCAAACGATGAGGCAAAAAGGTAAAGTTTCAAAGTTGCTTATAGAAATTTTGTCAAATCTATCGTGTCATTTTATGCAGTTGTTCATTCATTCATTCATTTATCTAAAGTATCCGCTTTATCCTGATCAGGATGGAAGCAGAGCCTATCCCAGGAACACTAGGTGTAAGGCAAAAATGCAACCCGGATATCAGTACACCTCAGGGCACCATGGATACACATTCATGTTTAAGGTGCATTTAGCGCCGCCAAGCCATCTATAGGCATGTTTTTGGGAAGGTGGAAGGAAACTGGAACAAGAAAAACTTCCTACTGAGGTCAGGATAGAAACCCAGGATCCCTGAGCTGTCAGGTGTCACCTCAACCCGCCGTACCACCCTGCCATCCCTGTGTATGTAGACGTTTACCATGAAAATAAAACCCACTGTCATTTTCTTACTTCAAACCTGTATACTATACCATGCATTTTCACCTGAAGCTAGCAAAAAAACCGACAAGTGCTGAAAATGCATAAATGATAAAAGCTTGAACACAGGTGGATCCTTTCAATATAGTCGAGCTTGTTTTCAAGACATTTCTCTGTCAAATGTTGAGACACTAGAAACATTGACCGACACTGATTTCTCAGATCACTGACTGTTAGGAAGTGGGGAAGCCCTGCGTCCTTCCTAAGAATCCCACCTCAATCCCTGAAAATCACAGACATCAGGGATCAGATGTGAGTCCAAAGTCTTTTGGACGTAGTGGCCCTAGCATGGTTTAGAATAAGACGTAGAAAATACACAGTTTCAGTTTAGGATTTGTAACTTCCGCAAACAAACAAACAAACAAACAAACAACCAAAGAGTCGCGCGCGGGACAAACACACGGAGAAAAGTGCGTGTGTAGTGAGCATGTAGTGTGTAGTGTTGTGTAGTGTTGTGTGAAAGGGAGGTACGAACTTGCATGTACAGGGGAAACTTGTTGGACAGGAACGCGTGTTGAAACACACCGCACGAGCGTTTAGCTCATTAGCACACGGCTGTCAGTCATGCGCTGCCAATTACCTCCCCAATTACTCCAACATACAGTCAAGGAGTCATGACAAGCACTCAAAAAGGACACTATACAGACCATCAGGAGGTCTCACACACACACGTCCTCCGCTTACCTCGTCCCATTTGACGAACTTGCTTCCCGCTTTCAGGGTTTCGTGCACGGAGACCGGTTTGAGCTGGAGCGCGTGCACTCCCGGTTTCGCCCCGGCCATGGCTGCAACAACAGCCTGTCCTCTCGTCTTCCTCAGATCAGATCAGATGAGATGAGATCAGGATCCACACTACTGTCACACTCCTCCACACACTTCTAAGAGCGAACCTGACGCGAGTTTCCGACTCCGGTGATGACCGCACGAGCTTGAGTGGGGGAAGAAGAAAAAGAAAGTGTGCGAAAGTCGCTCAGCTCCGAGTCACACATTAACGAGCAGGCGAAGCTTCGTTACAGTCTGTTACAGTCGGTTACAGTTCACCACTCCAAATGATCGCTTCATTCGCGTGTTGAATCGAGCCTTTCCTTCCCCGTCCACGTCCTCCTGCTTCCTCTATCCTTCGACAAACTTTCACTCGACTCCGACGCGCCCGGCCAAGTGTCCTTCCTTCTCCTTCATGTTTTTTTTCTTCTTCTTCTTTAAGTGAACGACGGAGAGACAGAGAGAGAGAGAGAGAGAGTGAGTGAAGGGCAGGGAAGGAGAGAGAGAGAGAGTGTGTGTGAGGGAGAGAGAGAAACAGGGGGAGGTGAGGAAGTAAGTGAGAAAAGCGAACAGACGAGGGAGTGCTGCTTTTCTTTCTCCTTCCCTTCTTTTCTTCGCCTTCTATCGTTTACAGTTTGTCACTGCTACTTTCCTTTTCTCTCACAGAGGCGGATTTTGCCTCCATGACGGGTAAAACAGCGTGATTTAAACATACTCAACCCGGCCACACACACACACACACACACACACACACAGAGTCCCTGTCGGTCTGTAATAGCATGTTGTCCTTGTCTGTAAGATTGCTGAAATCAAACATTCTCACGAAGGACTTCCTAAAATACTCCAAATCCTTTGCTCCCTATAAAGTCTCCAGTCCCCACTTATTTGGCTCTGTATTGGTTTGAATAAGAACACTCCCAGTTCACTGGCATCAGTTCATCACAACCAAAAAAAAAAAAACCTGGCACATCACCCCTGTCATCACTTTATAAGCTCATTTTTTTTTTATTCTTGAACCTGTAGTAGGTGTCAGCATTCTTACTTTTACTATCTGTGTACACACACACACACACACACACACACACAAATGTCAATGCCTGTCATCGGTTCCTGATCATTGAGGATGTTATGATATAATAAATCAAAAGTGGATCACTGAATGCATGGTGCAAGTTTTAATCCATATTTTCACACTAGTTCTAATGACATGAACATTCAGTTATAGACTACCCCAAATGTCTTCATTTGGGGCACACAATTAGTCTTCATCAAAACCCAATGTGTGACAAACTCAGTAAACCAGTCACAATTATCATAACTCAGGATTCCAACACACACCACCCTTCTTCCAGTAGGAGACGAGTCAGAGCTCTGGGTTTGGCCCAATATCTGATAAAGATCTAATCAGAGGAGTAGTGATATACTCCCTGGTATTTAAGATGCATGCTTTGTTGCCAAGTTATGCATGGCATAAAGCATAGCAGCATGTTTAAAAAAAAAACTGTGTCCTGAGGTGATGTATTAGATCTGTGTTATGTCCATCAGCAGCAGAGAAAATGCTTAAAAGAGAGAGAGAGGAAGAGAGAGAGAGAGAGAGAGAGAGAGAGAGAGAGAGAGACAGAGAAAACAGACTGATTAGTGATGAAACCCATATTTCATTTCACAATCCATGCCAAAATGCCCAGCTGAAGCACGAACAAACACACAAAAAATCAAAACAATGACAAACACAAACAAACAAAGCAACACCTGGTCAAGCAGCCATGATGTATGTATAATACAGTAGCTACAGCAGTTATAAAACACACATTTATACCAGCTGATTGAGCAGCTATGGCAGATAAATGGTTAAAACACACACTATGGCAAATAGTCTCTATATGTTAGTGGTCACGCTGGCTGGGAGCATCCACACACAGCTTTCTTTGAAATCCGAACAGATTATAGTTGCTTATCTGACTACAGTGTGAAATGAATTACTGATACTAGAACGTCATTGTTTGAATTTTCAGTGAGAGCATATGTCCATGCAAAATTCCATGAGTGCATGCCCGCCAGCATCTTTAAAATGAACTGGACAGATTGGAAAATGTGAACCTGTGCCCTAGGTAGTCTCATAATCCCAGCCTCAGCTGACAGGAATGGAACTCGGTGTACTCTTCTGCTATTGTAGGCCATTTACCTCAAGGTCCCATATGTTGTGTGTACTGTGATGCTTTTCAGCCCAACACAGAGTGACTGAGTCAGTGTAGCCTTCCTTTCAGCTCCAACCAGGTTGGTCCTTCTCCTCTGACCTCTATCATCAACAAAGCATTCCTGCCTCTGGACCTTCTGAACACTTGATATTATTTGTGTAAACTACAGATATGTGAAAGCCTCTAAAACACTCAAACAAGCTTGTCTGGCACCAACATTCATGCCACGTCAAGGTCACTGAGATCATATTCTCCCATTCTAATGTTTGCTGTGAACATTAACTGTAGCTCTTGATGTGTATCTGTACAACTTTAAGCTTTGTGCTGCTTTAAGCAAGACACTTAATCCTTACTCAGTTGTGTTCTGTTTCAGTTGTAAGTCACTTTAGATAAAAGCAACAGCTAAATTTGGGGACGCATTGGCATATAGAAATCAGAAATGTGTACAAGGTGTTGATCAGATGAAGTGGTAGTCAGCACAGTGGGTAGGGTTGCCGCCTTACAGCTCCGGGGTTTGATCCAGAGCTCAGGTTTCTTTTATGTGCGTTTTTCTTTTGGTTACTCCTGATTCCTCCCACCTCCAAAAACATTCCAGTAGCTTGTTTAGCTATTCTAAATTGCCCCTATGTATGAAGGCGTATGAGAACAGTGATGGGCAATCATGATAAAGGTTTAAGTGAAGTAAAAGCCTGCAGTCTCACATATATATATATACAGTCTCGAGGATCTTTGGAACCTTGTTCTTCATTCTTAACTTTTTAAAGCACAGCCTTACATAGCCTACGAAGAAGAACTACCTCTGACTGTATTTGAAAATGCTGTGGATTGTGATGTGGATGATGTACTGTGCTTTACACACACCCAAACAAACAAATATCTACACAGTGGCAGATGAAGCAAACAATCATGGTTCAGTCATACTTTTATATAGAAATGTTACGTGTGTTATACAGAAATGAACATTATTTAATAATATACTTCACTCATAGTCCATAATTTATTGTATCATAGTATTCTTGAATTGTTTTAGATCAGGAATGTCCAGTCTAATCTGCAAAAAGCCAGTATGCAGGGTGCAGGTTTTTGTTCCAGTCATTCAGGAGCCACACCTGATTCCACCTGTTTAATCAGTTGTTCTTGTTTTTTTTGGAGAGACTCAGGTGTGGCTTCCAATTGGTTGGGATGAAAACCTGAACCCACATCGGACCTTTCTGGATAATAAGACGCCCCTGTTTTAGAGCATTCTTTTAGACGTGTAGGTCTGAAAAACAGGGGATTTTCAACACCTTTCATCATGACGTCTGAGTTTGTGTTTGTGCTCTTCAGCACCTGTGAATGTCAGTCCCTTTTCTCCATATTTCCACAGCAGGTGTTCCTTTCCCAGCGAAATGTCCGCATTTATTCACACAGGTGCTGACCACTGAGGGAACTGGCTGCCTTGGATCATATTTCAGAGATTTAGACACAATGAATGTGTACCTATTGTGTCCATATCGTCCTTGTTTTGAAGAATCAGAGCTTCGGATATTGTGAATATAGGTACGGATACATAGTGTAGGAATAATGAAGAGTGACAGGAGAGGTGAGTATAGATAATTAAAAGGTTTTCTCTCTGTTTGTCTGTACTCTCCATTACTCTAATCAGGCCATTTCTGACTGTATGCCAAAGACTTACAGAGACACATTGTATTAGAGCACAGAGGAACCTTAAGGCAGACTGGGAAAGACACACACACACACACACACACACACACACATAGTGTGTGTGTGTTAACCAGCTCCTGTGATACTTTTGAAAAAATAAGTTAATAATAAGAACCAGCACTGTTCAAAAATATTTCGTCTTACATCCTCCCACTATCCTCTCTTCTCTCAGTTTTTCCCCCATGTTTTCATTTCTTCATAACAAAGTCCTGACTCAGTCCCAGCAGCAGTGTGAGGTTGATCACATTACTCTGCAGAAAGCAGAAATTTGCTGGCCAGCAGCTTTAAAAAGCTTCAAAAGCCTCATTGTTGAAGCCTCAGGATTCTCAAAGCTTTATCTGCAGGCCTTGTCCAAAATCAGAGAATACTCTGTCGCCACCTAGTGCATCAACACGCACACACACACACACACACACACACACACACACACACACACACACAAAGAGCAGAAGGACAGAGGAAGCACTGAATTATTTAACTTTTAAGCCTAGAAACTGAAATGTGCTTGTAACAGTAATTAGGACAGTGTTTTTTGCTATGTTTTCAAATGCTTAAACTATAACGTGTTTCAATACTAAAAGCAAAGATTTCAAGTAAATTGGAAAACAGTACACCACCTTGTTCATATTTCAGGATGTGATTTAGTATAAAGCATATTTCTGGTTGGAATTTATACTAATCAAAAACGAAAAAACTCATCCGTGAAAACAGTTCATTGAAAAGAAATGGAAATCTGACAAGGAAATCGATTCATGAGGTATTTATGCTCATCTTTTTTACATAGTCTTGATCATGTTGTTTTATCATGTTCATCAGATGATGTTCGTCGGACCAGGCATTGTCATGCTGAAAGGTGAGGTCTTGGTGGTGAATAAATTACGATAATGACATGACAATGTACCTCAGGGTGGAAATGCATGTCTTTGGGTATAGGATTTGCCTGCCTGTACCTAAACCCAGGAAATGTCATGGGCCTCTCGGTTCCCACTAGCAAAATGTTCACTCACATTCAGCTGATAACAACTGAAATCTGGATTTAAGATAAGTTGTATGTATTTGTCACATATACATTACTGCACAGTAAAATTCTTTCCCATCCTTGGGGTCAGAGTGCAGGGTCAGCCATAATACAGGGCCCTGGAACAGGGTGGGTTGGGGGCCTTGCTCAAGGGCCCAATGATGGCAGCTTGGCAGTGCTAGGGCTTGAACCCTGATCTTCCGGTCAATGACCCAGAGCCTTAACCACGTGAGCTACCACTATCCCTGTTTATGTGTCTAGTGGACTGTTCTCCAACACTACAGGAGCTTCTTTCTTTCTTTCTTTCTTTCTTTCTTTCTTTCTTTCTTTCTTTCTTTCTTTCTTTCTTTCTTTCTTAAATCATATACACAGAGTCAAATATGAAAAACAAATTTAAAATGTTTGTTGAGTAATGTGGAGATGTCAAAAACTAATAATGGAGCTTATGGAGATGCAGACACTGAGGATCTCAAAAATTCTGGATGCAATGACGAAACCAGAAAGCATGAAAACAAACAACTATTAAGTCTTGGCAGTGTGGAGTCCCATGTGGTGCAGTTTGTAGGTTGTGATGTTGGTTCTGTGAAGGATTTGTGTTGTAATTATTGGGGTTTTGAATTGAAGGTCATGTTGCATATGTTCTGGCAGGCGATGTGAGCTTGTTGGTTCTGTGTGGTTCTTCTTTTCTCAATTGAAAGTGATAGCTGTAAGGAGATATGGGGACTGGGTCTCTGATATTGCCTGACTCCTTTCAGCTGTATATAATGAAATGACCAGTGAGCTGATCTGCTATATGTTCCCTTGCAGATTTTCAAATGCATAATGTGATTTTTTTTGGTCTCTTATTTCCTCAGTGTTAGCTGTTGGCCATTTCCACCCATTTTGCAATTCCCTTATTATATGATAGCTGCCAGTTTGGGAGGGTGAATGCTAACACATGGTTCCTCTACAACATGTTTAGACAGAGTCCTCCAGCTGATCCTGCCAGAAGAATGCACTCTCTGGGGAAAGATGTGTGCCAAATTCTCTTCATGTGATCAACTATCTCCGATCAAGACATGGGAAGTAAGCCTACCTTCCTACATAATGAGACCTGAATGTAGACTCCTGACCTCAGGGCAATGTTGGAACAAAATCATATTAGCTGTTTTTACTTCTTAGCAGTGACTTTTAGTAAAGTTACCGGGAGATACAGATGTAAGTCACACACACACACACACTTCCAGTCATACTGCGGTTCTGTTGACTCCTGCTTTCTGACCGCTCTCTTAAGCCACTTTTATTTTCTCCAGCTCCAAACTAATCAGTCTAAGCTAATACTTAGACAAAATAACAAACACTTCCTCTCTCCTCTCTATATCTTTCTTCACTTTTCCAAACTGTATACTCATCATAAGATCAACTGTATTATAACAGTGGACCAAATATAGGACAATGTCTTCCTGTAAAATTCCTTTCAAAGCCGCAGCTCACAATTATCGTGTATTAGTGGTGGAGAATTCCCGGTATAATGAGACTTAACAAGCAACCGTTATGTTTTTAATATATCAGTGTTTGCCATGAACTATTATACATGAAGAATGGTTTCCTCAGAGTTTTACCTTGTATGCATTCTCATTCCCGTGTGCTATGCTATTTTAAAGAAGCAGTTTGTTATTTTAGAGCCCTCTGCTGCATGTGAGAGGAATTACAATCGCATTAAAAAATCCATTTTCCTCCTTTCTCCTAACCAGCTTGTCAGTTAAAACTACTCTCGACCCCATATCTCATGTTGAAACTATGCATGCCTTGTATAGTGCCTTTTAAGGAAAAACTTTCAGCTGGGGGTGGAGCTAATATTCAGGGGGAAATAAATGGAAGCCTGACATGAAGAAATGCAGCCAAATTTATAATGTGTTAATATTGCGATTTTTTTTGTCATTATTTAATTACTCTAGATCTTAAAAAATCCTTTTTAATATACAAACTTCACCTTTAAAACCATACAGCACATCTCAAGGTGTAAACATGGAAATGTTTAGCCACGTTATTATCTGAATTATTTGTATATTATGTTTACACTATAACCATTTCAGTAATATCCTTATTACACATATGTCGGAGATTTGTGTTTTACTGCAACAAAGTGACATCAATGACAGTTTCAGCCAGGTGGCAGCACTAACACAACATCCACTGTCATTTAAGCCTCTATCAGTACATTTACATGCAACCAAGTAACCAGATTAAAATAAAATCGGGTTAAAAATCCTTTGTGTAAACACCTGAGTGGATATGATTGAGCTAGGTCCAAATGAAATTTCGACTGGAACGAAAGGGGTGGTGTAAATTTTGGTAAATATGAAAAAAGCACTCTGTATTCTGACAGCTTTCTATCAGAAAGCCCATGACCCTGTCGCCGGTTCACCACTGTTCCTTCCTTGGACCACTTTTGATAGATTCTGACCACTGGAGCCCGGGAACACCCCACAAGAGCTGCAGTTTTGGAGATGCTCTGATCCAGTCGTCTAGCTATCACAATTTGTCCCTTGTCAATCTCGCTCAAATCCTTACGCTTGTCCATTTTTCCTGCTTCTAACACATCAACTTTGAGGACAAAATGTTCACTTGCTGCCTGATATATCCCACCCACTAACAGGTGCCATGATGAGGAGATCATCAATCTTATTCACTTCACCTGTCACTGCTCATAATGTTATGCCTGATCGGTGTCTGTCCTAAACATGGCATCTGTTGGAAAGAATTGGCCGTTTGAGGCGGGAGAAAATTTGTTAAACATATTGCAAAGAGAAGAAAAGGTTTTTCAGGAAAGGAAGTTTGGAGGATTCAGGATTTAACCTTTAACAAATTTAAAAACCACATTTCATAAGGTCAAATCGCAAAAAAAAAAAAACATCCACTTTTCTTTTTTTTATGACATTAATAGCTTATTTATGAGGGATGACACAAGCTTTGTTTGGAATGTATGTAACACACAGGTTACTTGAATTGGACTGCGAAGTTTAGGGTTCATATAAACAGTGCTTTTGAAATCTGATGAAAATGGGTAGATGTAAACATACCTTACGTCTAACCCGACTCCTGAAGCGAGAAAGCTCGTCCATGATGATACCACGGAAACTTGGATGGTTTGTAAAATGCTCACACTTAATAAGAATTGATCCCATATCACTGTCAGCTGAACTTTGTATGCTAATATGCTAAGGTCAGCCACAAGCTGAATCAAGTTCCTTGGCATATAAGGGATTTGCTGGCACACCAGCAGGGGTTTAGCTTACATCTCACTGTTGTAATAAAGCCATTTTGGACTGCAGTTGAACTGTGACATTTAGCAGTAAGACAGGTGAATGACCATAACAAGATGAAGCACAGGTTGTAGCTGAACTCTCTCTGTCTCTCTCTCTCTCTGCTAATGTCTTTGTCTCTTTAGGCTAGCCATTTTTGTGGCCTTCTACTACAACTACTATTAAAAAAACCCACTATAATAAGTTCGTTTAAGCATTTAGTGCATTCTTCTTCTACTACCTAAGATTTAATTATGGTACATGATATGGTCATTTCAAAAAATACCGACAAATACACACAAACACCTTCAACCACTGCTGTGAGGAAAATCCTGCACTGCCCACACACAACACATTCCTGTCACACGCTGTTTAAGACCCTGTAGTGCCGCTTGGGACTCTAGGAAACCAGAGAGGCACGGAAAAAAATATGCTCCCACACATACACACTTACTTGCTTACTTGATATTATATTACTGTGTAGCTTTTGATGGAAAGAGGATGTCAGACAGCAATGCAGCATCATTCTGAATTATAAAAACATTCAGGCTACATCATTCACTTGGGCCTGTGTGAGTAATTGTGTGAATAAGTAAGTGATTTTTGAGTTGTATAGCACTTTTCTTCACTATATTTTAATCCAGAACCTTCACACAGCTTATTAAATATGAGACGCATAAAACAAAGGCTGTTATGTGTTTATAAAAAAAATAAATACATAACAGAGGTACAATTATGATTTAAAAAAATAAAAGATGCTCACTTATCTGGTAACCTAATCCGAGACGAAAATGAAATGTGTGTTAAGGCATGTCTGTCTGTGTTTATTAGACTGTAAGATCCAGACATGGTATTGAATAATTTATATAATCGAAACCCACTGGCTTGTGAATAACAGTTGCAAGGGCTTGTTAAGGACATGCACAAACCCGGTCAGGTCTTATAAACTGCTGGACTCTTGGAGCGCTGCCATTTCACATCAACAAAATTGTGAAAAGAGTGTGCTGGAGTTTATGTTTAGCTTCATTGCGTGTTTGTATTGTAACTCTGTCCTTCCACAAACCAGTGTAACAAGTCAGGTGTGTGTGAATCAGCATGCGGGACATTTTGGATAATAAAAAAATAAGTTAGTCAGCTATTACGAAAGTAGCTCACAATCTTCTGCTTGTTCCTCTCTAATTAAGGCCTACATTAATATTGCCAAGTATTTCCCAAGTTTTATGAGCTGGCTGATGGAAAAACAGGAAGGAAAGAAATGTGTTAATGTGTAGGTTTATTGACCTAGCACTGTTTGAACAGACTTATATAAGTGTTTACAACTATTCATTTATTAAGCTTATTTCTTCCTTTATTTTTAATTTAAAATAGTCTGGAGGCCTCGACTCTGTGTGTTGACCCGGGACAAGGTGAATTACACTATTTTGCTAAAAGTTTTGGGACACCCCTCCAAATCATTGAATTCAGGTGTTGTTTTTCAGGTGTTAGGCTTGGCCCCTTAGTCCTAGTGAAATGAACTCTTAATGCTTCAGCATACCAAGACATTTTGGACAAATTTATTCTCCCAACTTTGTGGGAACAGTTTGGAGATGTGTTCAAATGTGTTCTATCAGGTTGAGGTCAGGACTCAGGCTTGAGTCAAATTCCTCCACACCAAACTCACTCATCCATATCTTTATGGAGCTTGCTTTGTGCACTGGTGTGCAGTCATGTTGGAACAGGTAGGGGCCATCCCCAAACTGTTCCCACAAAGCTGGGAGCATGAAATTGTCCAAAATGTCTAAGGAACAAAGGGGCCAAGTCCAACCCCTGAAAAACAACACCTGAATTCAATGATTTGGATGGGTGTCCCAAAACTTTTGGCAATATTGTGTATATGGATTATATCTTAGTGAAGGCTATATAAAATATATAGACATATATCATACTGTATATAATATAATATAATAAATTGATAGGTTTGTACCCCCCCCTTGTTTATCTCATACCTTAATAAAAAAAATGAAAGAATATAATTAACTCTGTCTCTAACTCTGTAGCAAGGTACTTGTATGTGTAACTTGTTATGCCTACATGTAAAGTGTAAGCCTGTCATTTGGAATTTGACTGTGGGTTTCTTCACTTGTAATGATAAGCCTGTGTGTGTTTACATTGGTTAGTGGGAGCTGCTGGCTGAACTTATTCTCGTTAGAGAGAGAGAGAAAGAGAAAGAGAGAGAGAGAAAGAGAAAGAGAGAGAGAGAAAGAGACTCTTCATTATCTCTCTCTCTCTCTCTCTTTCTCTCTCTCTCTCTGACTGGTCCCCCTGAAGAGAAAAAACTTTCCTCTATAAACTATTGTTTATAATATTCAAAATGTGACAGCGTTTTAAGTGATTAGTTTCTTATTAGTTTCGTCCTGGTCAGTAAGGTTTATGGTTATTATTAAATGTGTATATGGTTATTATTACTAAAATAATATTTTGTTTCTGTCACTTGCATGTGCTTTTGGGTAGCTATTGGGAAATTGGTGTTGAATATGAACTGTACTTACTGCACTTTTCACAATTATTTTCACAATTAGTGCTTTATTAAAAAAAAAAACAAAAAACTGTAAAACCAACATGTGGCTTAATGTCCTTCCGCTGACACAGTGATGTAATAATAATGTTACATAAATCTGACCAAACATTAACATCAGAAACCAGGGAGAAACTTTTATGCTGTATTTAAATATTTATTATAATCTAAATAAAAGTTGCAGTCCACACAACGTCAGACATTTATCTCCTTGTGGGGACATTTGGTCCCCACCAGGATACAAAAACGCGCGCGCGCGAGTGTGTGTGTGTGTGTGTATGTTTTGAGGGGGTTACGCACAGTGACGAGAGGGGAAGAGAGGGGAGAGAGGAGGAGTAAAGGAAGGACAAAACGACCGGGGAGAAGAAAAAGAGGAGGAATAGAGGACTGTTTGTTTTCACTTTATGTCGATTTGAATAACGTTAAGAAGAGCAAGTTGATTTGCACCAGTTTTGCATGTGCTGAAGAAAAAGGTGGACAGAGAGAGAGAGAGAGAGAGTGTGTTTTCTTCTCAGCTCACAAACCGACACGTGTTGAGTTTCACTCCACTTCATCAGAGTTATCGGGCTTCATTTCTTCATAATCCGGTCTACTGTTCATACAGGAGTGTGTGTGTGTGTGTGTGTGTGTGAGTGTGTGTTCACTGAGACGCACTCAGACACCGTTTCTTCTTCACGTGGCGTTTTTCAGTCACACTGAACTGAGCAACACGGCGAGGAAAAGCCCAGAGCAGAGTTTTCTCCCTCTGCTCTTTCTAAACCCCATAGGACTATGGCAGCGGTAACAACCCCGGAGTCGAGCCCTCAGCCTCGGGTCTACTTCCAGACTCCATCCGGTACCGAAGACACCGAGACCCCGGCCCGGAAACAAGGCCGGGTTACGGTAAAATACGACCGGAAAGAGCTGAGGAAGAGATTGAACTTGGAGGAGTGGATCATAGATCAGCTTACAGAACTGTACGACTGTGAGGTGAGTGATCGAGTCTGACCCATAAGATTCATTAGTAATCTATAGATCCGTCTCTCACGCGACAGGGTAGGTGATTAATGGGTGATGTGTGTGCAGCCTAAACATGTAACATACGTGTACAGTAACTCCAATCTAACCTTCATATACAAGCTAAGAGATACACTGTAGTTTACTGGCTGCGCACGTGCGTGCGTGTGTTCAAGCGGTGTGACCCACATTATCTATTCCTGGAAGAGGAGTTATAAGCGTTTAGGAAACCCATATGTAGTCTTTAACATACACAGCGCGTGCAGTGCAGTTAGACCCTTCACACTTCAAACGGGGTTTTTCCACCAAATTGGAAAACTACTCTCCGCAGACGACTCCTTTCCAGACTATAGGTCATTTTCCATTTTCGGTCCCTCTAACACTCAGAGTAAAGTGAAGTAAGTACGAAGGTTCCTGAAGTCAGTCCTGTACAATGGTTTGGGACTTCCTGAAAGGGGGAGAGGGATTTAACAGAGTTAGATCAAAGGCCTGAAAGCAGTCCAGGGAGACAGATCATCTCCTGGTCCATTATAACAAAAGAACTCTGCATGTGGCTCATAACCCACTCCCCTTCCCCTTCCCTTCCTCCCTTACTCACTCCATCTCTCTTCACTGTCCCGGCTGTCCGACACCCCTTCCCCCCCGACTCCATTCCTCACCACCAGCACGGAAACACACACTTCTTTACATCTCCCTCTGGAGTTACTTTTCAAAGTAGCTACTCTCTTTGTAAAACTCCCTCAGCTTTAAACACAATAACACACGAGCCTGATGTCACCATTTACACGTGTTTATAACAAAACAATCACACTCATGTAACTGGCCAGCGTGGCATACCGCCACAGATTATCGCATACTAACGTACTGAATAGTAGGTTATACAGTATAGTCGCTATTGTATACACAAAAAGCATGCTTCCGTACTAAATAGTAGGCTATACAGTATAGTCTTTATTGTATACACAAAATGCACACTTCCGTACTAAATAGTAGGCTATACAGTATAGTCATTATTGTATACACAAAATGCACACTTCCGTACTAAATAGTAGGCTATACAGTATAGTCGCTATTGTACGCACAAAATGCATACTTCCGTACTAAATAGTAGGCTATACAGTATAGTCATTATTGTATACACAAAATGCATACTTCCGTACTAAATAGTAGGTTATACAGTTTAGTCGTTATTGTTTACACAAAATGCATACTTCCGTACTAAATAGTAGGTTATACAGTATAGTCGGTATTTTATACACAAAATGCATACTTCCGTACTAAATAGTAGGTTATACAGTATAGTCGTTATTGTATACACAAAATGCACACTTCCATACTAAATAGTAGGCTATACAGTATAGTCGTTATTTTATACACAAACTGCACATAGTATAGATGAATCATGACTGATTTTATGTTGTTAATGAAGTAGTATGATACTAGCATACTAAATAGTAAGCTGAACTGTATACATTTTTCATGACAAACAGCATGCTACCCCCATACTTAATAGAATAGTGTATATCTGTGTATATCATCACTGTGATTAAGTATACATCCACATACACTTGGGCTAAATAGTGTACTTTAGAGCTGCTATGATGACTAAATAGCATGCTGTACAGTCACTAACAAAATTGTATAATCACTGAACTATATATATATATATATATATATATATATATATATATATATATAGTATGTGCTGTGTTGGACCATGTACTGTGTAACCACTATGGCATTAGTGCATACTCCTGTACTAAGTAGTATGTAAAAATAGTATGCATAAGCCTTCATGTTTTTCCTTCAACCATCTTTCAGTGAGAGTAACGGGCCAGGTGGCAGGAAGCGGCTTTCAGAGGAAGAAAGTGATAGGATGAATAGGGTGATATAAAGATAATGGATAAAGAGAAAGGATCAAGGAAGTTGGCAATCTCACCAAGTGTGTAGATATGCAAACACAGTCGTCAACACTGTGAGCCTGCTTTGACACGTGGTTTGACTATTGATAGTGGCCCAGATTTGCTTCTGTACACAGGGCGAGGGAAGGACAAATACTACCATAATTTATGGAAGAAAAACTATCTGATGAACCACTGTTGTTCAGACAGTGGTTGTGTTTGGTTAGGTTAGGAAAATAAAGCAAGCATGTGTGTGTGGAAAAGGAGAGGCTTTGCAGATATGAGTACAGAGATGTGGAAAAAGCAGATGTCAGAATATAAGTAGACGATCATTGACAGACTAACAGCCAAACCATGAGCAAGAGATGGAAAAGGACAGCTGTGGTTTTAACCTCTGGCCAAAAGCACAAGAAATGCACATAATTTTTCCTAAGGACCACACACACACACACACACACACACACACACACACACACAGTTTCACACTTTGGTTATAGTCTGTCACATAGCAACATGAATCACTGAAAGTTTCTCCAATACAACAATTTCTAGCTGTTTGGCCTCAAGACCTAAAGCACAAAAATGTACATGTTACATGTAATGGTCTTTGCCTACATAACTAGGTTCATCTCACATTTGTATCTTTCATATTTAGTTTACCATGAATCAGCAAATTCTTGCCATGGTGAACAAAGAGAAACAGGGAGCCGTATCATGCTCATAGTTGCCTGTCACCTTTAACACAAATGCTAGTCAAAGCACAGGAATGCATGTACGTACTTTTAGTACGAAATTAAACTAATAAACGAATAAACTTCTTAAAAATGTATATGTAGATTGATTAAAGTGATTGTTTGAAATGCCCGAGAACATCTCTATACTTTTTCACAGATTAAAAGAAAGACACTAGAAACCCTAGTGTCCTCCTAGCATTGCTAATAGCTAACAGGCTAGTTAACCTCTTTGTCACTTTAGATAAGTGTATTTTCAGGACCAGAGACTTGACTTGATCATATTCTCAGTCAGACCTGTCAAAATATACCATAACAACGTACTCATCATTAGCAGTTGCTACATTAGCTAGCTAGCTAGTTAGTTAGCTTAGCATGCAGATTGAGTGGATGAAAGAGTTCAGGTATCATGCTGTTACCTTGAGGATTTTTGTATGAAATGAAAGCATAAATTTCACTCATACGCAGTGCTCCAGCTTTATAGTTCTTCTTCATTTTCTTCTTCTTCTTCTTCGTATTATTATTAGTAATAACAGTATTATTAGTATTATTATTAGTTTACAGAAGTAGTGAGATGTGATTTTGACCCAAACACCAGTCCATCTCAGAGGAGATGATTCTTCTGAGAATCAAAAGAGATTTTTCTGTGAGAGCCATGTCAGGATCTTGATAACTGACTAAACACTTTTCACTGACTGCTGTGACCTCTGCATCTGTCTTTTAACATTGTGAAATCCCCCCCCGATACACACACACACACACACACACGCACACATACACACACACACCCACATCCACACACCTGCTCATGCCAATCTAGCAGTTTCTGTCCTGCTCACACCTTTGCGTGTGGGTGTGTGTGTGTGTGTGGGTGGTTGTTATTGGAGCAGGTTTAGACCTGCCTTTCCCAGGCTTGGCATTCAGCACGCTCGGTGGGAATTGCTGTGTCGAATTTATCAGCAGATTTACCTGAAACCATTTGCAGAAATATCACACAGTGGGAATATTCAAAATCCTAACTTGAAAACAAGTTCTCATATTATTGTGATGGTTATTGTCTCTCACTTCCTGTTCAGTCAAAACAAGCCCATTAAAAAGGAAGCCCATTTTATTAATAAGGGAACAAAACCTGATACTACATTTGATTCTCTCTCACCTTCAGCAAATTGTTAACTGACGTCCTTTCATATGGGCAATGAGTGATGGGGAAACCACACAGCTTCTGCGTTTGTGGTGTTCTGTACACGATTGCTGTTTGTTGTTCTAGTGATTTATACATCAGTATGGGAGCGCTGATTCGATCAGCAGGTGCTCACGGCTGCTCAGCTGCACGGCTCACGTACTCTCTTAGCTGCTGAAGCAAAACTCAAACCAAACTGCCTATTGTAAATGTATGAACATATGGCTGCATTTGAGTATTGATGTCATTTTGGATGTGGAATTTATGCACGTTGGATTACTTATTATTTTGAATCAATGTTTGTTTGCATACAGCCAGGTCTTCATGTGGGGTTTAACTGTTGGAAAAGTGAATGTGTGTGTGTGTGTGTCAACCACTTCCCTTTTTTTTTTGGATTCCTAATTTCACTCTAGGTCTCTAGTTTACTAGTTTGGCTTGAAAGCGCTTGACTGTGGAATGGATTTAACAAGCGTGACAAATCAACAGACCACTCCAAGTTGGAAATTTTCTTGGCAGAGTGCATTACTAGGGACAGCCTGATAAAATACAAAGCTCTCTCTCTCTCTCTATCTCTCTCACACACACACACACAAACACACACAGTCAAAAGTGTCAGAGCATTACTACCATATGATATCACTAAACTAAACCTCTATCTGATCCAGTCTTAACATTTTAATCTGCTCATGTTCTTATCTCAGTAATTCAGCAGAACCGAGTATATCTACTTGGAGACAGCTGTGATGTGTGTCTGTGTATTTACACGTTCAAGGATCATCTCAGATCAGCAACTGTACGCGTAATAAAAATACTCGGAATAAACACACTGTCGTTATAAGCTTATCTACTACTTTTCTACCGAGTTATTTTTATTCATTAAATGCAGTATCCCACAAAGTACCTTATACCGCACTTTCTGTTATATCCAAAAATGACAACATGGAAAATGTAAGAAGCCTATTTCATCAGCGTTTTTTTGTGGACTATCCACAGCATCAAATATAGATATAACCAGATAAAAGTATCTCTTGTTCTTTAATAAATACAGATTTAATCTTTGGGAGTTTGCTGTGATATGAGGGATGTCATGTTACAGGAAAAGGAATGGACTTGTGTTGGGGTGATAATGAAATCACTGATTACCGGGGCACAGTGCTGTGTTTTTTTTTTTTATTTATTTATTTATTTATTTATTTATTTATTTATTTAATAAATCCCGATGAAGTGAATACGTTATATTCTTCAAGTCTGATTGAACCGTTTTCCCCGATTCAAACGCTGCTTAATGAATACATAATGTCAGTACTATACATTAGTTGCGTGTTCGTATGACCGTCTTTTGAGTGTTAAAGTAGCACATGGACATTCATGGAGATTAACAGATAAACACCCTGCTAGACTACAGCTTGGCCAGGTCTACAGACTGGACTCTGAAGTGTTCTGTGTGATTCCGGCTTTTCCCAGAAGGAATCAGGAAGATTAAAAAGCTTTGTGTGGTGAGGAGTCTCCGAGGCCAGCGGGTCTGCTGGAAATAGCTCTTCTCTCCGTCTGCATGCTTTATTCAGCAAGAGTCACACAGCAGACAGTCTCGAGGAGACAGACTGACTGGCCGGTTTGATAACTTGGCCTACCCTTATTGGAGCTCTGTGACCGTAAGAGCGTTACAGAATACCCGAGTGCTTCATGTCTACTGCATCGGTAACATGCGAGTGATTATCTTTAACGTTTATTAAGGACAGTCATTGACGTGAATAAATTCGCATTATTTAATTTAGCTAAATAAATGATAATAAATGTGTCGTGTTTTTAGAATGCTTTACGATATTCATCAATCATTCGAATATTATATTTGTACATTTCAGAGCTGGCACTACTTTTTTCAAAGTGAAGAATTAAGGATTGTGTTATACAGAGATATTGTAAAACTTAAAAAAGCCCAGAGAAAGCAAAATAACATTTTTATTATATTGCTCCAGTGTTGGAAAGCTGGATATATAATTGCATAATAACAGCTTGAGTAAGACATTCTGTCTGGTCTGTCTCATCTTAAGGCTTTTATTGCGAATGTGATGATTATAGTTTCATTTTGCACATTTTATAAATTTATTGATGCAATTCAATAACTGCCCCAAGACTCGATTTTCTCAGGGGAATGTGTTGAAATGTGTGTTTGTGGTCCTAACACAGACACGGCGGTGAGACCTTGAGCTACAGAAAATGATTTCAGAATAAAATGAGGGGTGTTTTGCTTATGTTTCAGTGAGGTCAAGTTGTGTAATGTTATTGAAGCATGTAGTCGTAGCGGAGATGGGCTTACTCACTTAATAATTATTTTCACTGTAAATACTTGTAGTGTGTTTTTATGCCTGGAGTTTATGCACTGTCCAGGCAGCTTCTCGGTTTGTTTCGAAAAACTCTCTTCCTTCCAGCCTTGCATTTCTCCCCTGAAACCTTGAAAGTTTTTCCTCATGTTGATGTCAACCAATTAAAAGCACAAGTCCAGAGCTTGAGGCTTCCCGTGGGTCATGGGGCAATAGTAAACCCCTTCACTGTGTTTAATCAAGCCCAGGTTCTTTCACTGCCTTAAAGAACCTTGAGGAAATTACTGTCCGCAAGCTGTAATTAGCGAGAGCGAAGCAGAGGAGGACTTCACCCATCCCAAGTGTAGATAAAACCTCTCGAATTACACCGAACAATGGGCCTCATTTATCAAGCTGGATGCGAACAGATTTATTCGCAGGACTGTACGTGTACAGTCGAAGTGTGGTCTTTGTGGAAAGCCTGTTGTTTCATATTAAATGTTAGTATTCTGCTAGCTCCAGAGTGTGTGTACACTTACATAAAAGAAGGCCAACCCTCCACTAATCATCTCCATATCATATAATTGTCATGGATTGCTCTAATTTAATATACGGCTTACGCTGTCAAGTTTAAATCGCTTATTTATTTACATTTAAAGCGTTTAGCAGATGCTCTGATCCGGGAGCGACTCTCAGAAGTGCTCTGGAGGCATTATCGCAATATTAGCTCAGAGACCTTGAGCTTAAACCTTGTATTATATATACACCCACAAATTGAATAATCCACCTCTGAGAAATGTATTTCTTTTTCAGTTTATAGTCATCATTTCATATTTCCAGCTTTTAGTGTTCTTTACCTTTTTTTTGGCATTTTGTGGGCGTCACTAAATGCAAAAGAGCTAGGTCTTTTATATAGTATTTTATAGCTGATTGGCATACTGCAGTATACAGATGTGGGTATGAAGAAAATCAGCTTTCCCAAACCGTTCAGAAATCTGGTGGAAATCTTTAGTTTGATATCGAATTAAATTTTACATGCATAGCGCTTTTAACAATGAACATAACAGCTTTAAATAAACTTTAAATTAAAGAAACCTTGAAAGGAACCAGACTCAGAAGAAAACCCATCCTCATCTGGATGACACTCAATAGTGTGATTATAAATAATTTCCCTTCTATAACTGTGCACTATATGATCAAAAACATTAACATTTTAGTTAATCTCGTCGTACACAAACTTACACACAATCTTTATTTATTACTATACTTATATGCTTTTAAAATGATAAGTTAAAGCTCAATGATGAATTAAGAAAAGATGAATTTCCTCTTAGTCACTGACTCAGTACCACCTCGTACCTGTGGTTTCCATATCCATTTGTTTCCATATCCTGTATTCATGAAATACACACACACACACATGCACACACACGGTTCTTGGCACAAACAGTAGAACCTGCTTGTTTTAGCCCTCAAGATTCAGAGTGTTGCACATTCCCAGATACGTTTCTGCTCAGCATGACTGTAAAGAGTGGTTATTTGAGTTACTGTATACTTCCTGTGAATCATTCTCCTCTGACCCTTTTACCAACAAGGCAGTTCAGGCAGATGCTGCAGATGTGCATTGTATTTTCCAGCTCTATAAACTCTGGAGACTTTTGAGCATTAAAATCACATGAGATCAGCGATCTCTGAAATAAGGTCAGGGTCAGAGTCATGAGCTTCCTCATTCCTGTGTTTGTGACATTAATGTGAGCATTAACTGAAGCTCTTGTCCTGTATCAGCACGATTTGATGTACAGTATTTCACTGCTGCCACATGATTGGATAATTGCATTTTAGTGACCAGTGAGTATCTATATATCCTGTGTATATATAATATGCATTATCCCCAGGTCAATTTCTTAGATCCTCTCAGCCCCCAACCAACCCAGACACAATTTCCTGAGTTGTCCTGATGTGATGGCTAGACGTTTAATTAAATTCACTAGTGGTTGTCGGCCATCAGTTACACAGCATGAAGCAAATGAAGCAAAGTGACTATGGGTTTGTTTTTTTTTTTCATTTCAGAATGAACATCGACTGGGCTGGAAGGCGTCAGGCCTTTTAAACGATTTTTTTTTACTCTCAAGCAAAGCCTTTGTTTGAGATCCAAGGCTTGATTTATTGTTCTGTCTAACAAAGAGCTAGCTTCAGTGTGCTTGTCCAGTCAGGCTTGCTGAACTCATGATTTAACTGCAGTTCATCATGTAAGATCACTTATCTTCATTAAACCTCCCCGTGTACTACAAGCGTCCCTCCGCTCGTCCCATCATCCTGCTCTCTCATGCTCACCACTCTTTCGTCGACTCTGTTATTTAACCCCTTTAGTTTTTGATGAGCAGGAAATAGGAAGGTAACCCCATCGTGACCTGCTGCTGACGGAGTGTGTACGTCTGCGAGTGTGTGTGAGATGGCGGATTGTAGCTATAGAAACTCGTCCCATGTGAAAAGCCCTCATGTGGACTGAGAATTTGCTTCTGTAATCTGCACAATCTTAGACTTGTCTCCGGGGAATAAATTAGACTATGTGATGCATTAACACTTTGCGTCTCTCCTATCATCACTCTCATAACTGACACATGCAGGCTTACCGTGATGCGTCGGTTATCTCCTGTCGATCTTTAGCAGGGTTTAAGGCATTTATTCACCCTCGGTCTTTATCTACTGCATCTGTAGAGCATGTGAGATGACCAATGATAAGAGGTTCAGTTTCTCTGCTGTGGGAAAAGAGCAGAAACACTATTTATTTAAAACACGCTTAAAATGGAAGTCTAAGGCGCAGCTGTTACTGAATGTTTATATTCGTACCTATGTATATAGCATGAATTCATGTCTAACAGTCTAACAATAAATCTCTAAGGATAAGCCATCAGGTTGATGGAAGTCTTATTTGAAGCCGTTCTTATGCAGGTTTATCTAACTTTCTGAACCTGGAGGAATACATCAAAAAGTACTTATTATATCTAGATCTATAAAAGCTTGAACAGCCCTTCCAAGATTTTTTTTTTTTAGCACAGAAATTAATGCCAAATCGTGCAAGTGGCGCAATATTCTGAGCTTTTTTCTTCTTCTCGAAATTACTGCAGATTTTCCACAAATTTAGGCCAAGACACATCGTGTGACACATCACAACGTGCATTCAGCCAAAGTCCTCTTTGATTCACGTGCGTCAAACATGAGTATAACTATAACAGAAAGTAATTACATGTGTCTTCACTGGTAGTAGTTTCTTGCGCTTGCATTTTTTGCTAATTCGAGTAGTTTTCCACAAAAAAAGTACAAAAATCTGCCAGCTGTAATTTTTAAAAAGGGTCTCAAAGTCAAGCATTTTTGGTCGCAACAATAACAGAAAAAGGGGGCTGACAGTCAAAATACTCGGATGTATTGAGAGTCTGTAAGCGATTGTCTGCTAAAGAGGTAATAAATAGACTTTAAGTTGAAAAACACTGCAGTTTTCCTTGAACTGAAGGCAAGGATGTACCTGATTATTTTCTCTCTCTGGGGGATGGAAAGTGGTCTGTCTCTACTCACTGTGTATTTGTGTGCTATTCATCAGTGTGATCAGAGACAGCAGGCAGTGTCCAACACAGTCCTCCTCCACCACCCTGCATGACTCCACTACACTTTTGATATTGCACCAACATCCTGTTAAAGTGCCGCAGGCCCTCGCCAAAGATAGTGTAGTGATACATTACAGAATTTTCCGTCTGAGCGTCTGAATGTGCAAGGCAGCAAATATTAGATAAATTCGAGATTGAGAAAGACAGACGATGACTGAATAGTAAGATGATTTTATGAGACATAAACAGAGAAGTACAAAAAAGTGCACTCCCTCCGTTTTTCCACTGGCAGCTGTGCATCGGTGAAAGCCGTAGTCGTGTCTCGTATCACCTGCTTGTGTATCATTTTAAATAATTTATAGTTATACACAGCTGTCCAGCGTCCGTATTGGGAAATACAAACAAAAGGTAAATGAAGTGTGGAGCAAGAGATGTTTTCTGTACCTTCATGCTCCACAGAATGGGAAGTAATCAATGGCAGAATCAACAGCTGGGTTGACTGAAGTGTCTCATTGTACTTAATACTGAAATAATTGATCAAGATCATGGTACAGAAAGCTGTTGGTTAAATTAGGAACATGTTGTTTACATGGCTTGCAGTGTTAATAATCCGTTTGTTTAAGTAAAAACGGCTCCAAAACAGCATGTTTAACTAACCCCTAACTTCTCCTCACTCCAAAATAAATCAATAAAACATCTGCCCTAGCATTAATACCTCTACTCTGTGCACTTTACTCCTCTAGCACTCAATTAATAATCTTGTATGATAGCACTTCCTCTGCTCGATATATATATATCAATTTGCTTGTATTTCTTCATTCATAAATCGCTTTAGATAAAAGTGTCTACTAAATGGAAACCCTCATGTACAAATCCACTTATCTTTCAAACCCATGTGTAGTAATTGTGTAGTAATTTTCAAGATCTTTCAGTAGTAGGTGATAGTAATGGATTTGACACACAGATCATGACCCACTTCATTAGCAGTTCAGTAATATTAATGAAATGGCAGTTATCCATACTTTTATAATAATTTAATAATTTCTGTTCATTATCACATATCCCACATGTCACATGTCTCAGTTAAGGCATCATTTATTATCTAGTGTACACCCACCCACACACACACACACACACACACACACACCAGTCTATTTTAATCCAATAGCACGTGAACCGGAAATATAAAACTCTTTTAATGTGTGATTGTTTTAAGATCATTTCATCTCTGAATGATTCCAGCTATGTCCAGTGTCACTCATTAATGACATACTCTTTTACTCACACACTTATTCACACACTCTCTCCCACACACGTAGTCCTTTAACCATGAGCAGGCATTGTTCTAACTGATATGAACATCCTGTTTCAGTTTATTTGTCTGGCTTGTGAGTTTATATTGGCCGTGCCGGATATGAGTTTCAAGTTTTGACTTGTGAGTGTGTTCCTAATGATTTTGAAATGATATTGAGATGCAGCAACAAGTCAGTCTTTTAGGCAACTCTGTGAGGTTCGTGTAAGTCTGGAGCGGAAGAGTAGAGATTAGCTTGAAGAGATAGTAGGTCAGCCAGGATTTTTGACTCTGACCTTTATCTTCCCGTTTCCTACTTCCTGTTTAAACATCATCGCCCTCTTTCCGTCTTTTCCTCTTTTATCCCAGTACCAGAAATTATGATGAATAGATTATGTTTTGGCAAAAAAGACTAGCTTCATATGCGCATGATAAATACTGTGAACATGAGTAAAGTGTGAGTTTTAAAAAATTATAATAATAAATTAATTAAATCTATAAACCTATTGTTTACTAGACAATAAACAATGTTCTCTAATAAAAAACTATAAAAAATAAATTATTTAATCTCATTATAATCTTCCTGAATGTACCTTTAGTCACTTATAGATCTCGGCTTAAAGCTTGTAGGTGGATAATTATTAAAATGTAATATTAAAGTGGATAATTTATTATTATTACTTTATTATTTATTATTTATTTATTACTTATTGCAAACACATTGCAAGACAATCACGGGCATCTGCTAGCTTGTGTATGAAGAGGAAATAGAGCAAACCATGTCAGACATGCTTCGAAAAAAAAAACCCCCGCCTGAAATAAACCTAAAATCTGGAGCAGTTCATAGCTATATCAAGCTGCCCATTAAACAAACTGAAAACGCACATATTGTCATGGGTGTTGTGGTTTTCAATATATAATTTCACTAGGGCTCTATGTAAATGTCCTGGGGTTGTTGAACATGCCAGTTTAACAACGTAGTTAGCTATTTTAATGACCTCTGCAGACTGAAGTACTGACTCTATAAAAACAGCTGAAAATGAATGTTTTCCTCTAGTTAACCATCCAGAATATCCTGATAGACTAGAAATATATCTGTACTGCACTACGTGGCTGATAATTGCTGACAGGAACAACACTTCAACCTCGCTACGGAGAAAAGTAGTTAAAACGACGACTACTTGATCGTCGTAAATCATGTCACGACTCATGACATCGCCCACCCTTTCACACTACTGGCTGGATCTCTCTGTTATAGCGAGGGTATTTTTCGGAGACTTCTGAGCGCTTGTTTTTCTCGGAAAAATGTTCTCAAGGAAGCATAAACTAGACTTTAGCTCTCTCCTTCAAGTGTGTTCAGATGTCCTGTGACTTGGCATGAGCAGCAGTTTGGAAAGATACAGTGACATCACATGTGATGGACAAAGCACATGCCTAACAGATTGGTTAGCTGCCATGTGAGAGGAGAATAAAGTGGGAGAAATATATAAATATATATATATATATATATTGTGGCTGGAATTTCAGCTTTAAGTATGTTTCATAAGAGTGACCTTTCTATATATACATATATAATATATTTATGGCAGAGAGAGAGAGAGAGAGAGAGGACTGAATATATTCTTAAATATGTTTGATATTTTAAGAATAGAGGATGTTGGAGGACGACGTGTTACATGTGCTACTGCATTCTAGCCAGAAATCCCAGTGCAGGCATTCAAGCATGTTCAATAGCATAATCTTCCTGATGTTATATCTACTTGTTTACATATTTCACTTCATGTACACAGTACCTACTGCAAATTATGGTTATAAAGATTTATTCTGTGGTTCTGTATAGTTACCCAGTCTGTCCCTGATCGTTATGGTCATGTGCTAAACTTGTCATTCCACAGAAATGCTAGGTTTGTACACTGCTCTGCTCTTTGTACTTTATATTGTATGTTACTGCATTCAGAGCAACTGTTTTGTCTTGTGGGTCGTGTTGTGGTGCTTTAGACATGACATTTGGTCCCACTGTCTGTGTGTGTACGTAGACGGGATGGCAACAATACTAAACTGGAGCATAGACTTGACATAGAATCTGTTGCTTGCTTTTGTAACATCTTAGATTTTGATCTTTGGATCCATGTAAGTGTTTAGTGCAGAGCTGCCTAGCAGCAGAAGGCCCTTGGGAAGAGAGAGAGAGAGAGAGAGAGAGAGAAAGAGAGAGTGTTGGGGAAGTTTGTCTCTGAGCTTGCACATTGCAGACAGTTATTATTCCTCCTTTTCCTCTGTGATGGAGGAAGTCATATGATATAAGGGTCAGATGAGTGCAGGAGCTGAGACTGACCCACCCTCATACTGTCAGCTCGTACTCAGGGTGAGCACATGTTGCCTGGAGCATACACACACACACACACAAACACAGACACACACACAGAGACAAGCACACATTGATGCGGACTCGCTTTAGCAGACTCTGCACTGATTAGCATAGTAACACACCCCACTGACACATATAATGACTGGAAAGTTTTCTCCCAGTCACTCTGATTCACACTAACTGAATCACACAAAATGATGCACACACACACACACACACACACACATTTGTGCCACACTCATGTTTGGCTTTGGCCATGAAGTGTAGTTATCATGTCCTCGGGGAGTAAATATTTGTATTGGAAATTCGTAGAATACGGAAAGGCATGGATTAGGATGATTTAGAGAAATTTTACTTTGTGAGGAACTTTCTTGAATAACTTCAAGTGTGACTCATTTTAGGAGCCGACTTCCTCGTCCCTCCCTCCCTCTCTCTCTCTCTCTCTCTCTTAAATAACTAAATTTGTGAATCTGTGATGTAAACTTTGGGTCACAAAGCAGCTCATGAGCTTGTTAGCTATCTACCTTATTTCTCATCACCATCTGGGGAATTCTTCGGTGAGTCAGAGCTATAGACCGTATGATCAGATCAAGTTGCCACTTAGTTGTGCAAGTCAGATTATAGGAGTCGAGCTATTATTAAGGGTCCATTCATTTTTCTGTGTGCATGGGCAAAACAGAGAAGTGTCAAAGTGACAGAAAAACATGCAGCATACCACATTTAATGCCTCAGTTCAGTTCAAATGACATCAATTTGATGCGGTAAACATTTACTTGAAACGATCCTATAGTGTCCCACATTTCTTCAGTTCCCCACTCATAATTTTAGTTTCTACCTGCAGTTAGTTCTCATTTATTGTATGATGTGCAGAAATGAAAGAAAAACTTATAAGCATGGTTTCGTCTTATGCTGTCATATACGGCACTGATTGTATCGAGCTTGGGAGGAGGTAGATTGTTGGTGCTTCTGGTGAGAGTATTAGTACAGTAAAGGAGAGCATGTTTGCCTTACAGCTTGTAGGTTGGTTGGTTGGGGGTTTGAGACCCATTTCTGCTCTATGCATTTTCTCTCCATTCTTTAAAGGTTTCCTCCATGTACTCTGGTTTCCTCCCCAAGTCCAAAGACATGCATAGGCTGATTGGCATCTCTAAATAGTTTGTGTTGTGTGAATGGGTGTGTGAGTGTGTGTGCTCTGAGATGGATTGGCACCCTGTTCATGGTGCCCTTGCCTTGGGATAGACTCCAAGTTCCCCTGTAGACTAAACCATACAGAAAACGGATGAGCGGATAGTTAGGTATAAAACTCTATACATTATGGAACGCTGTAGAGTAGCCATTACTACTTGTTGCATACTGGTGTGAGCGTTTCTGTGTTTCTAATCAGCATGTGTAATTCAGAGAAATCGAGAGAAATCAGGAACAGAGCCATATTGTGGCAGTATCAGTGTACAACTCTGTTCCTGTGTGAAAGGTCGTTTGTGTAAAGAGTGACTGCTTGTGTGTGCGTGTGTGTGTGTGTGTGTAAGAGTGAGAGAGATTTGGGTAGGGGGCAATTGGGCAGGTGCAATGACAGCTGGTGTGGGCAGCCCAAACCGAGGGGGAGGAAGAGAAGAACGAGCGAACATGGCAGTGGAAAAGAGGACGTGTGAGTGCCGCCAGCAGCACGTCCAACCAGATTTAGTTTTCCACTGCAGAACACGCTGAATGTTTTTAAGCTTAACGGATGTTTTAATGTTTATTAGAGCAGTGTAGCTTTATATTTTACTCTTGTGGGGTTGGATGTATTTGCCCTTGAGTAACTATTCAGGATCTATAGTGGGGTTGTGTGTGTGTGTGTGTGTGTGAGAGAGAGAGAGAGAGATGGGGTGGGTTGAAGAAAGAGGAGGATTATTAACCAGCCTTCATTGAACAACACTTTATGAAAGGGAAAAGAATAAAAGCAGTAGAGGAGGAGAGGGAGAGAGAGAAAGAGAGGGAGAAAGAGCGAGGAGAGAAAGTGCAGCATGTAATTTGGGTTTGGCTTTTCCATCCTTGTGCGCTATTTTTATATTTTAATGAAGCGCACATCCAACACACTCACCAGGGCAGACTGCAGCTCAATAAAAACCAGTAGGACAAATGAAACATGGAAGAGAAATGGAAGGGAAAACAGAAAACAATATTAGGAAGGATGAGTTAATGGCTGTAGGACGGCATGGAGACAGCAGACTTGAGGACGAGACGAGCCAAGTGGAGAGGAATGGAAAACACACACACACACACACACTCAGAGCCAGTGACTTTTGATGATTATTTCCAAACCCATCTGTTTCATGCCCAGCAGTTCCCAGCGGGCATTTAGCTGTATATGCAAACTTTACTGTATCAACTGAATGAACACAGCAGTAGATGGAAATGATGATGTAAAGCATAAAATTAAGGTTGTTGTATCTTAAAAAGATATCCTTGAAGGCATTAGTGAAGTAGGAAAGAAAGAAAGAAAGAAAGAAAGAAAGAAAGAAAGAAAGAAAGAGAGTAACAGTCTGTCGGTTCTGCTCTGTAGTCGGTTTTACTGCTGAGCTTTGGGGAGTTTTTGGATTCTGTCATATAAGTCAGATTATTTTCTGTGGTTAGATCAAGTGGCATAAATAGCCGACACGAGCTAAAGTTAGATTCCAGCTCTTATCAACATTTCTGTTCAGCTCTGTAGCCTAGAGTTCTGGGCTCGGTGTTCACATGGAGCTAGTTGTTGGAAACCCAAATCATTTGGATTCGGAAGGAAAATGCTAATGTTTTACTCACCGTTAGCTTAATTTAGACCGAACCATTGGCACTTTTTCACAGGGGGAGATAAGAATGTGTAATGCAAGCGAGCTTGGGTGGAAAATTCAGTCTGCCAACCTGTTTATTCTAACAAAATCATTTTGTTTATGATCTTGAATTACAAGAACTCTGCCAGTTCCTCAAGAAACGTGATAAATAAACAGCTGTGGTTCAGCACTATGATGCCAGAAAAATGCATAAACTGTTTAAAAATGTGAATTGATGCTTTATTTCAGAGTGAGATGCTGATGATTGTTGTTCTAATAACCCAAATATAGGCTTGTCTGATGTTGGACTGACAAACCTTGTATGGAGCTTTAGTCCTATACTGTTATATCTAAACAAAATCATGATTTATTTTTTTTTAATGAAACAAAATTAAGTGCATTATTGCTAGATGTCAGCATGTTTATACCTTTAAACTATTTAGCTCTTGCTGTGGTAACATATTGATGTGAATTTGGGTGAATTAAAATATATATATATCCGTGTAACTATTAAAAAGGATTTAAAGATTGTAAAGTAAAGGTTTGTGTGTGAAACATACATAAAATGTATATGTATATTATATGACCAAAAATATGTGGATACCTGACCATCACACCTATATACAGCTCTGGAAAAAAATAAGAGACCACTGTAAAATAATCAGTTTATGTGTTTTTTTTCTTACAGGTCATGTATTGGTGAGATGAACAGTTTTGTTTCATTTTTTGTGAACTGCTGACAATATTTCTCCTAAATTCGTATTGTTATTTCGAGTATATATTTAAATGAAATGACAACACATCAAAATAACCCAAGACCATGCAGTATTTGCAGAGCTTTCATAACTCAAATAAAACAAAATGCAAATAATTTGTAAACAAATTGTGTTAATGCTTTGGCTAAATAACATTAAGAAATCAGTATTTGGTGGAATAACTCCGATTTGCATGCGTTTTGTCTCCATGCTCTCCACCAGTTTTTCACATTGCTGTTGGGGAACTTTATACCACTCTTTTTGCAAAAAAGCAAACAGCTCAGCTTTGCTTGATGGTTTGTGACCATCCATCTTCCTCTTGATGACATTCCAGAGGTTTTCAATAGGGTTCAAATCTGGAGATTGGGCAGTGGTCTCTTATTTTGTTCCAGAGCTGTATATGTGGTTCTTCCTCGAACCAAACTATACACAATTATCTAGAATATCTGAGGTCTGATTTCCCTTCTCTGGAACTAAGTGGTCCAAACATGCTCCAGCATGACAGTGCACAAAACGAGCTTCATGAAGACGAGACAGTTTGTCAAGTGTGGAGTGAGATGTTTAAAAAACACATACCTCGGGCCATATTATGTATTACATTTGACATGTTAACAACAAAATCAGGCTAAGGATTATTTCAAGCCAGAATATTGCATGCTGTACTTGATCACCTTCATTATAGAGACCTCTTGTGGTGAGCAGGTGCTACTACACTGTTAGAATAGCCAAGATATGATTTAATCCACCATTAGATTTCATCACTTCTCCTCGTCTATTTGCATTTTTCTTTGGCTCATATCACAAGTGCTGAACTCTTACCACTGTGTCGTGTTTTTTTTTTTGTGTGTATTACAGGAGGAGGCGATTCCTGAACTGGAGATAGATGTGGATGAGTTATTGGACATGAAGAATGATGAGGATCGCGCTGCACGTGTCAAGGTTCTGTGACTCACATCCTCCAGAGTTAGTTTGTGATTGTGTAGCACTTTCAGGAAGGAATTAACTGAATATTTCTTCTGTTCTTTAACAGGATCTGCTGGTGGACTGTTACAAACCTACTGAAGTATGTACCAGCACTAATATAACACTATTTTAGACAGACAGACAGACAGACAGACAGACAGACAGATAGATAGATAGATAGATAGATAGATAGATAGATAGATAGATAGATAGGTAGGTAGGTAGAACTTTATTGTCATTGCAAAGCACAGGTACATAGCAACAAAATGCCGTTTAGCATCTACCAGATGAATAGTAGAAATTGTGCAAATGAACGAGTGCAGATAAATATATAAGTATTTACATCAATAAATAAGTCAGTTAATATGTGCAAAGAAAAGTATGTACAACTTGTATTTACAGCACATAATGTGAAAAGAAAAATATAATTATATATTCGTGCAATATTATAATATAGAGAGTATTGCCAAATGTTTTGGGACACCCCTCCAAGTCACTGAATTCAGGTGTTGTTTTTCAGGGGTTGGGCTCGGCCCTTTAGTTCCAGTGAAAGGAACTCTTAATGCTTCAGCATACCAGGATGTTTTGGACAATTTCATGCTCCCAACATTGTGGGAACAGTTTGGGGATGACTCCTTCCTGTTCCAACATGACTGCACACCAGTGCACAAAGCAAGGTCCATAAAGACATGGATGAGAGAGTTTGGTGTGGATACCCGATAGAACACCTTTAGGATGAAGTAGAGCGGAGACTCTGAGCCAAATCTTCTTGGAAGGCTTTCCACAAGGTTTAGGAGTGTGTTTATGGGAATATTTGACAATTCCTCTAGAAGTGCATTTGTGAGGTCAGGCACTGATGTTGGACGAGAAGGCCTGGATCGCAGTCTCCACTCTAATTCATCCCAAAGGTGTTCTATCAGGTTGAGGTCAGGACTCTGTGAAGTTCCTCCACACCAAACTCATTCATCCATGTCTTTATGGACCTTGCATTGTGCACTGGTGTGCAGTCATGTTGGAACAGGAAGCGGTCATCCCCAAACTGTTCCCACAAAGTTGTCCAAAACGTCTTGGTGTGCTGAAGCATTAAGAATTCCTTTCAATTTATTATTTGAAGAAAAAATCAAAAAATGGACACAGCCACAGTATTTAATATTGTACATGAGAGAAATATTAGTTACTTAATCAGGCAAATAATAATGACAAGTGACAGTGCACATAATACATCAAAATGTGTATCATTTTATTAATATTGTAATGTTTGTATTATTAAGCCATATTTCATAGCCTTGACAAAAATATTTTGCCAGCCTTTAGTGACTACAGGGACAAATATACAGTGTGTTTGAGTCCCAGACTTTTGTGCAAATCTTTTAAAAAGCTGTTAATCATTTGTCCCTCGTTCTTCCTGTCCCCCTGCAGGACTTTGTAGTCGAGTTGCTTGACAAAATCCGTGGCATGCAGAAGCTCAGCACACCTCAGAAGAAATGATGCACCTATAGCCTCGGCCCCTCCTCCTAACCATCCCCCAGCCAATCCCAGCTTCTTCCTCCGCTTCACCAGATGCTTGACCATTCGTGTGAGGTGGAGGGGGAAGTGAGCTGACTGGGGAATCTAGCCAATCAGATTCTTATAAGCAGGGCTTATTTTTGTTTTCTTCATTTTTTGTTAACTTTATGGTATATTATTTTTTTTTTCTAAAAGGAGAAAAGATTTCATCGTGTTTTGAAGCATTTGTAGAAATCCTAGCAATATATTTCTATACATTTTTAGATGTTAGGTGACTGTGTGATATTTTGCTCTGATGCAATACTGTACACGTGTCCCCAGTGGACTCCCTAAAAACGTGCTGTTTGTAGTTCTCTGAAAATGTAATATTACTATACCCTGCTGTATAGTAAGTTTGGAGGAGATGAGATATGTGCTGCCTTATTCTTTTTTTTTTTTTTATGTATTCCTTTATTTTATCTCAGCTTTGCGAGGTGTAGATCTGTTTGTTTATGTGGGTAGGATGAAGTAGATGCTGGTGGAAAACTAGTGATTTTTTTTTTTTTTTTTTTAGCTGTGCAAACCCACATACATAGAAACACACGTTTACACACAAAAACACAGACAGCCGGGCGTCACCCCCCTCAGGGATCATGTACCACACACCACAGCTGTGGTTATTAGGCCCCACACTCACACACAGATGTGCGCGATGGCATGTGGAGCACAGAGGGAGTTGACAGCGTGCTGGAGGGTCTTGCGGCTTGCCACGAGGTCTGCCGGTTTATAAGAGCCCAATTAATGTTTTCATTTGATTCTGCTAAATCATCTTAGCCAGAACACCATCTGCTTCCTTCCTCATTGCTGATCAAACACAACAATAATAGGGCTAATCGCATATTCCATGTCTGTCAGTGCTTCACTTTCAATCCCCCATTTTTCACATTCATTCACTATACACAAACGAGTGCACAGCTTTTAATGGGTATGATATGCTATCTTGTAATGACTGTTAATTAGTAACTCCACAGGATCGGGAGTCAAATAAAAGAGAGCGCGTCCCTCTAACTACAGCTCCTATTTAGTTCCTCCTAACACGCGTGTTCTCCTCTCTCCATCCAGCTCTCATATTTTCCTAGTAAGAAGACACTTTTCTATATCAGACGTTGCCTTAGTACATATACTATCTCACACAAACCAAATAAATGGTGGCATTCATTTTAGAACTATGTATAAATGAGCGATTTTAACATTTTCAGGCTATAGGATTCGAAACAGCCTTTCCTTAATTCAGTTTTCTAGAAATTAAGTAACTTGAATACATTTACAAGTTTTTAGATGTACTTAAAATTAAATGGATTTGTGCATTTAGTGTGTGTACTGTGTCAGATAAAGCTGTTGATTTTTTTTCTTTTCCTCATACAACAGCACACAAAATATGCTCAAATCCTGAACTAAATTTAATAAGACAAATGGTGTGTTTGATCAATTGCAGGCATCTGATGTTAATCTGTGTTTTTGAAGGTCATATTTGGTGGGGTGGGAGGAATTGTGAAAAAAAAAAATGTAGCAATAAACTTTTGTTAGTTTTCTGGGTTTGTTAAACTTTATGCAACTTTAATAAAAAATGGTAAAATGCCATTGTGTGTGATGTTTCATTTCTTGCATACAAAATAACAAAATAAAGACATGACATTGAGAAGAAGGTCATCTGGCATGTAATCATTTAAACATGAAAGCCCACAGTCCTTGCAGAATACATTCTCTAGAAGCTTGGCAACAATAATCATTTTATTCAACATAAATTTGGATAATAATGTGCTAATAAAGTGATTTGTTAGGAATGTGAATAATGTCTGGCTGAACAGAATAGTTTTCCCACAACAAATGGTTCTAGATTCACTTCTACACATGAAGGAGATAAATGAATACTGTTCACTCGCCATTTACTTTAATAGAAACACATGTCACACCTGCACATTTATGCAGTTATCATTTCAGCCAGTCACCTGGCAGCAGCGCAATGCATAAAATCATGCAGATATGGGGCAAGAGCGTCAGTTTATATTCACATTAAACATCAAAACTGTTTTCACTGTGAATTTAACTGTGGCATAGATGTTGGTACCAGACCAGTTGATCTCTTTAATTCTAGAGACTGTTTTGTGTGAAAATCCCAAGAGATCAGCAGTTTCTAAAATACTCAAATCAGCCCATCTGGCACCAACAACCATGTCACAGTTAAAGTCAAACTTTTTCCTTCATTCTAATTTTTTATGTGAACATTGAAGCTTTTGGCCTGCATGCTTCTATGCATTTCAACACTGCCACATGATTGACTGACTGGATTGTACTGTATTGGCTGACATGGACTCCTAATAAAGTGGTATTTGTTTGTATTGTTTTGGTCATTATCCTAATTCATTTAATTGTAGTGGGAAAAAAATCCATGGATTCCTTCAGTACATACCCAGATAGCAAAATAGGTCTGGCCCAGATCTGGCCCACACAATGCACTTACACTCGGCCCACATACCACAAAGAATGACGGCCCTTTGGTGGCCCATATCTGGTTTGCCAAGGGTGGGCCATGCATGGGCCAGCACAAGGCCAGCACTGGGCCACACTGCTAGCCCAGAACAGGGACCGGGCCACATCTGGCATGCCATCATATAAACAGTACCATCACTGCCAGACCTGGTCTGCATCTGGTTGACATACCACTTGCCATGCCAGCACTCAGCCAGCAGTGCCAGCTTAATACCAGATCTGACCCAGACCTGTTGCTATGTAGGTATTTATTTCACAAACTACACTCCAGGACACCTGACCATCGCACTTGTATGTTGGCCTTCCAAAAACTGTTGAGAATGCCTTTGTATGCTGTAGCATTACGTTTTCACCTCACTGGACCGAAGGGCCCTAAGCTTGTTCAGCATGTCAATGCCACTGACAGACACGATTTGCCAAGGTTGGTGTGGAAGTACTTGAGTGGCCTGCACAGACCCCTGACCTCAAGCCCACTGAACACCACTGGAAGGATATTGTAATGATGACTATACCCCAGACTTCAGTGTCTTACTCCACTAATGCTTTTCACATAATCCGCCCCAGAGACATGATCCAAAATCTAGGGAAATGCCTTCCCAGAGGAGGTTATTACAGGGGGATCTGGATCTGGAATGGGATGTTCAAAAAGCCATAGGGGTGTCATTGCTTAGGTGTCCACATACTTTTGGATGTAACTTGTATGTGAATTTGCTCAGTGTTCCTGCAACCCTGAGTTTGTGGTTTCTGTAACTAATTCAGATCATTTTTGACCCCCCCCGGCTGTACTTTATAGATCCCCATGTCTCTGAAGAACTAGCACTGCAACCTAAAACCTTTCATTCATTGTTTTTTATGAGAACTCTTGCTAACAAACAAACACACAACAAAGTATACTATAAGTATCACTATAAACAGAATCTTAAATTGAACTGTGCAACACTGGTGTGTTTTATAACCGAGATGAACGCATTATATCATCATTCAGGGCTGTTATTAAGTATAACTAGGTCTCTTGGCGGAAGTTCCCCCTTTCCGGCTAACTCCGATTAGCTTTTTCATCTCGAGCCCTTTTATTGGACGATTCCGGGTTTCAAATGTCATCGGTGAGTCGGCGATGTAACGTTTCCATGATCCTATTGGGCCGCGTGGATCGGGACGTGCTCTCTGATTGGCCAGCTTGGCAACAGCGAGGTCCGACGAAAGCGAGCAGCGCAAAATCCCGAGGAAGTCGAAGTTGTCCTAGTTGATAGAAATATCCAACGTTTCCGCTGCGGTGCGATCTGGACACAATAACTGAGGCTGAGGTAAGGCTTTGTGCTTGATGTTCATGATGCCTTCATTCGAGTCAAGCGCCATCGGAGCTGTGAACATGGCGCTTTAGTTTAGCTGAAGGATATTCACACACACACACACACACACACACACACACACACACACACTGGATCTAACCAGCAGTATGTTGTTACGCTAAGTACCGTGTTAATGATCCTGCTTTAAAGTATTCTTGGTCCTTTCATGCAGACAGGGGTGGCCGCAGGGTAGAAAACATCACACAAACAATTAGGGCATTTAGGGCTGTGAAAGGGTTGCCATTACTGAGGGCAAAACCCGCATTAATGGAGGCCATGAGGTCAGTGAGACAAAGCTGCACTGATGTAATGCCGCTCTGATGGGGAAATAGAGACATTTTTTAGTTGTGTATTACTTGCTATGGAAATATTGGCCTGTATAAAAAGCTATAATAAACATGCACGATCTTCTGCAACGATTCACTAAACCTTCATATCTGTAAGCATGAACAGTAGCGCCGCTTCTATCCTGTACTCATTGTCAGTAGACCAGGTGAGAAAAGTGCACTAGGTTCGTCCCTAATATTTATACATACACACCTACACATCATTTTCACCCATAACGGGAAATCCACGATAAAAACACCCCCCTTTGTGCTTTATTCACTCTTCACCATATATTCTGGCTAGGATCAGCTTTAGATCATATTCAACATATCTGCCCATGCAGCTCATTGATGTGTTTTATGTAAACAATGGTTAACTTGTTGAGTTTCCCGTGTATAAAAGTTCTAGTGCAAGGCATTTCAGTCAACATGTTTACACAAAATACGTGTAGAAAGTAGGTCTGATTAATGCTGACTGTAATAAGCAGATAATGAGGATTATATTGAGTAAATGTATGCAAGGAATAAGACTCCGTAGGAAAGCTTCTACTGTTCCCACCCTGAAGCGGATTAGTTTATAATAACGAAATGTGCTGAAATGTTTTACACTATAGTAACTTAGCAAGAATATTTACTGAAGTGTAACTATAAACATCACATTATACATTTAATTTTTTAAAGTGACGTTTAATGATGTGATAATGTTATGATGTCCAAAATGTTGGTGATCAGGCATTATGACCACCTGCCTTATATTTTGTTGGTCCCCCTTTTGCTGCCCAAACAGCCCTGACCCATCATGCACTGTGTATTCTGACACCTTTCTATCAGAACCAGCATTAACTTCTTCAGCAGTTTGATCAACAGTAGCTCGTCTGTTGGATCGGATCACACGGGTCAGCCTTCACTCCACACGTACATCAATGAGACTTGGCCACTAATGACCCTGTCACCGGTTCACCACTGTTCCTTCCTTGAACCACCTTTGATAGATACTGACCACTGCAGACCGGGAACACACCACAAGAGCTGCAGTTTTGGAGATGCTCTGATCCAGTTATCTAGCCATTACAATTTGGCCCTTTGTCAAACTCGCTCAAATCCTTACGCTTGTCCTTTTTCCTGCTTCTAACATCAACATTGAGGACAAAATGTTCACTTGCTGCCTGATATATCCCACCCACTAACAGGTGCCATGATGAGGAGATAGAATCATATATTTATATAATATGATGTATGTGTGTATTTCCTGTTAGAACAGTTTCCTCTTCAGAAGTAAATATATACACATGCACACACATACATAAAAAAATTGCTGCTTGTCATGGTACTGAGAAACCACAAAGGCCTCTGTCTGACACCTTCTGACCAATCAGAATTGAGCATTCTGAACCACCAGTATTGGGATTTCTAGCAAATCAAATTCTTATAAGAATCAACGCCTTCTGACCAATCAGAATAGAGCAGAGCACAGCAGTATATTATAAAGCAAAAAGGCAAAATCATAATGTAGGATATAGAAATAAAGGGTGTGTCAGGAATTGTTTGGTCGGCATGCTGAACCTGTTTTAAGCGTGTAAGACAATCACAGCAGAGGAAAAAAAATGTATAGAAATACCGTATAGAACTTTGTCTGTATTGTGCAATTCTAATGTAAATTAAAAAAAACAAGGTTTTTATGAATGGAGAACAGCCAAAAGCAGCACTTTGCTATTAAAGCGCTTATGTAGTGATTGTCTACCACACTGTACTTTTATCATACAAGTGTATCTGCTTTGGGTGCAACAGTGCATTTAATTTTATACACTGTACTTCTGTCAGGGAATTTGGGTCATGATATTGTCTTTATCCTAGTAATGTACTTTGTGTTCCTATATTAATTATTACGTAGTAAATTAAGGGGGTGTGCAGCGGCGATGCCAGCCCAACCTGCTCCGCGTGAAGCAGAGGAGGAGATGGAGACGGAGCCTGACTCTGAGGTGCCTCATGCGAACGGCGAGACTGAGGAGGAGAGGGAGCGGGAGGGAGGAGAGGCAGAGGAGACGATGGAAGAGAGTGGAGAAGAGCGAGAGAGTGACCTGGAGGAGAGCGAAGCAGAGGAAGAGGAGGAGGAAGAAGAGGAGAGTTCAGGTACATTTATAACCATAGGGTACAGCTTGTGTAAAAGCTGTGAAGGATCTTTTCCTGACTGAGGATCAGCTCCCCTCATGCAAGTTTAACTTGAATGAGTATCTAACCACAGACAAGTGTAAAAGGAAAGTCTTTAATGCCTTAACATTATTTCACACACTGATATATCACATGATCAAGGCTTGTAAGTGTATCTGTAATCTTCTGTCAGAGATTGACGATGAAGATTGTGAAAGGAGGAGGATGGAGTGTCTGGATGAGATGTCTGATCTGGAGAAGCAGTTCCTGGAGCTCAAAGAAAAGTAAGACTGCCTTCTTTTAGTATTCATGACCATGTGACACGGTTTGAAGGTTCCTGGATTAAAATAGATGACCTTGTGGTGATCTAGTAATAAAGGGCTATAGATGATTGGTCTGGAAAGCCGGTGTGAGCTCTGTCAATGATTAAATCTTTGTAGGTCTCCCAAGTCATACTGAATGAATAAGCCATCCTTGAGAGATTTCATTTAGTGAAACATGTCTGAGTTGAACAGTCTGTGATGCATTTGGTGGCAGAAACAGTTTAATGAAAAGACTTAACCTCCTTAATTTCGATGCTTACTATCTGGCATACTATAATGAAGAGGACTCGGGAGAGTGGTGAGAATCCACATGAAGGAGGTTTAATAACAAATCCAATCCAAAAATCAGTGACAAAACAGTCGTTACACAAAGTAAGGGTCAAAATCATGGATATAACAATAATCCAGTGACCCAAACAGGAATGTTGGCGAGATTGCTGGTTTGAACCGGTTTTAGTTTGTAAACAGGAAGTAATGTTGAGTAAAAAAGTACTGGTCAATATGCCGGAGAGGCAGGACCTCTGCAGGAATGATAGAGAAATGCTGCAGGTCCATGTGACACATGCACACAATCTCCTTCAGTGCATCATGCAGGCATATTTTCTGTAAATTCTTTTTAAAGAACACATTTTATAGATATTTAGGCTCTATCTGTACCTGTTGCCACTCACTGAACACACTGGAACATGTGCACATAAATCATTTAAATTATTTCCATCTGGTTGATGTAAACACCTGGCTGTGTGGTGTTAGGTTGACCTGAGCTTTGTCCTGGAGTTCTTATCGAGTATTAAAGCGAAGGACCTCATCTAGCTGCTGCTACAGTTAAAATACTGTAAGATTCTGTTCTGTAATACTAATACGAATACAAACCTCTTGGAAATATCTTGCTTTACCAACCTGCCTTGAAAATAGCCATTGATGCTGCCACTGCATTAAAAAAATAACTCTAAATAAACAAACATTATCAGTGTTACCATGGGGTGGCATCTGCTTTTGGGTCATTTTAGCGTGGGTTAGCTTGCAGACTTTCTGATGTATGGCAAAACCCGTGACTGAGTCAAATGCGGGAGTGTGGCACGGTTGGAAGGGGCAGTTTTTCGAAATAAAATACATATTTTAAACTATATATATATAAAATTATACGTTTATTGTATCTTTGCGGCCCGGTACCAAATGATCCACGGCCCGGTACTGGTCCCTGCTGTATATGACCAAAAGTTTGTGGAATTCTGAGTGGTCACACCCATATGTGCTTGTCGAACATCCCATTCCAGATTTCATCCCCCTTTGCCGTTGTAATAAGCTCCTCTAGGAAGGATTTTACACAACATTTTGGAGCATGGCTGCGAGCATTTGTTCATTTAGATACAGGACCATTAGAGAGGAAAGGCACTGATGTAGGGTAAGGAGGTCCGGGGTACAGTCAGCTTTCTAGTTCATCCTAAAGTTGTTCAGTGGGGCTGAGGTCCTGCCTCTGTGCAGGACACTCGACTTCTTAGACTACAACCTCGGCAAACTTTGTGTTTGTGGAGCTCGCTTTGTGAGTCATGCTAGAGCAAGTCTGGGCCTCTTCTAGACTAGGGAAATTGTAGGGCTACAACATACAAAGGCATTCATTACAATTGTGTGGCTCCAGATTTGTGGCAATAGCTTGGGGAAGAACTAGGTATATAAAGTATTTATGTATGTGAGTGCACCAGAAAAAACACTAGGGCTCCATCTACCTATTACAAAAAAATGTATTTAACAAGGAACAGACCAGAAAAATCAAATAATGGCAGCCAGTAAATCAACTGATATTCAGCTGTTGAAAACTGACAGTGTGACACTACAGGTTTTGACAGCAAGCTCTTGTTTTTATTCCAGCATCCACTCCAAGTAATGTTCTTTTCTTTCTATGAAACAATTTATCAGTGTGTTCGATGTACTGACTTTGATGCACTCCACAAAAGCATGCAGTAATCTGATTTCCCACAGTAATGTGCACATACGGCCATGTCTCCCACTATTACACTGACCTCTCTTCCCCTGGCCACCCACCTCTGTTTCTGTAGGTTATTTCGTGAGAGGCTGGACCAGGTGAAAGTGAAGCTGGATGAGGTGCTGACAGGAAAAGCAGGAGAGTACAGAGAGCCGCTGGCCACACTTCAGAAAAACATGCAGCTACGCACTCAGGTAGCAGGTAATAATAAATCAGAAACTAATGTAAAACAATGGCATGTCTTGCAAAGAAATGTGAAAACTGGCTCAGTTGTAAATGGGATTAACTGTCAAAGCACACACACACACACACACACCACAGACAGTATAAAACACAATCTGTTGCTGATTTGACAGGTGTTTAGTGTGTTCAGGTGTTTAATGTGGAGGGTGTAGTAGCTTAGTGGTTAAGGTGTTGGACTACTGATTGGAAAGTTGTGAGTTCGAATCCCAGGTCCACTAAGCTGCCACTGCTGGACCCCTGAGCAAGACCCTCAATTACTCAGATGTATAAAAAAATCAGATAAAAATGTAAGCACACTGATGTAAATTATGTTTCTACTGTCAAAATGCAGGTTTCCACATACTTGCCTGGTTCTGATTTGTAAATTGTTGTCCGGAATCCATACACACTAATGACTTTTAGATTAAAACCTGTTCTACTGTCAGACCACAACTTTGTTAATGAGTGTAGTACAGCAGTAGGTGAGATTCAGTAACATTTCTACAGCATTGACCTCGGCAGTGAAGGACACTCATGTGCATTTACATAAAAGCTTTTGTTTTGCATCCGCTATATGACCAAACATTTGTGGACGCTTGACCATATGTGCTTGGTGAACATCCCATTCCAGATTTTGTACACTCTGCTGTTATTATAACCTCCACTCTATTTTAAACTAGATTTTGGCTGTGAGGTTTTCATCCACAAGAGCGTTATAGAGAGGTCAGACAGTGATCTTGGGTGAGGAGGCTTGTGAATATTCCAACCGATCCCTAAGGTGTTCAGTGGGGTTGAGGTCTGGGCTCTGTGCAGGCCACTCAGTCTTGGATCTCACTTTGTGGTCAGGAGCATTGTCATGCTAGAGCAGGTTTGAGCCTCTTGGTTCCAGTGAAGGGAAGTTGTAATGCTACAGCACACAAAGACATTCTATACAATTGTGTTGCTTCTAACGGTTTGGAGGAGAACCACATAAGGGTGTAATGGTCTGGTGTCCGCATACTTTTGAATATATATAATATTTAAAATGTATAAGAAGCCGTATTTTTTCTGGTTGAACTTGCTTGTCTGACAGATAACTGCATAAATAATTAACATGAAATCTCGTTGTCTCAGGCATTAATTTGTCCACATTTTACAAAGTCGTTTTATTTTAATTCAGCATATATTTATTAGTTATGGAGTGAAATCAAAATCATTTTAAATTATATTGCAGCATGTATAAGATGATTTAACCAAATACCTGACAGACAGTGGACTAACGTTAATCCAAGCACTTCTTCAATGTTAAACGTCGCAGAGTCGCTGTAATGTTCCTCTCGTTTCTCAGTTACTGCCAATTCCCATTTGGACTTAAATTAAGTGCTCTTGGAGCAGCTTTGAGTATATTCACTGTGTGTTTTTTTTTCTCTGTAGGTGTTTATAGAGAGCTGTGCCTTCAGGTGATCCAACACAAGCATGAGTGTGAGATACAGGGTGCAAAACAACATCTGGAGGTAACACGATTCACAGAACATGCATATGTGCAAAACATACACTTGTACACACACACACACACACACACACACACTGTTACCCTGAGAGTTTGTGTGGTGGTGGTGGTGTGGATAGTGTCACTCTAAATAGTATGGATGCTCACAGAGTGAAAGGATCCTGCTGTTCGACACCATGAAGACGGAGCTGCTGGAAAAGATCCGCAGGCTGGAAGAGGACAAGCAGAGTGTAGACATCACCTCAGGTGAGTCACACACACACATGATCAAAGGCAAGAAATAACACATAGCTGAACACTTGATGAACATCTCTCTTCCTTTTCTCACAGAGTGGTGGAGTGATGAAGTGCGGATGAAGAAGTGTAAGAAGAGAAGTCACCTAAGCCACCTGGAGAGGAAGAAAAAGCCAGCGCTCGTGTCAGGTAACACCTCCATCTACCCATCGGTCAGGAGAGGTGGGCAATATGATGGCACCGATTTCGACATTGCAGTTTATTAACAGAATACTTGTCTGAATATCACCTTCCCTAATGTATTCTACATGTCCATCTCTCTCTCTCTCTCTCTCTCTCTCTCTCTCTCTCTCTCTCAGGGCCCTACATAGTGTACATGCTGAGAGACATTGACATACTGGAAGACTGGACAGCCATCAAGAAGGTAGTCAACTGTCACCAAACGTCCAATCATCCAGTTTCACAAATCACTTACTGATTATTTCTGTCCTCTGTGTGTGTGTATGTGTGTGTGTGTGTGAGAGAGAGAGAGAGAGAAAGATGCAAAATGGAATTTTGATCGCTGTGTCTTTGTCATTATCTCCAGGCTAAAGCAGCACTAATCCCCTTGAAGAAGAAGTCAGACAGTAAGTCCCAGTGTGTGTCGCTTGACAGTTAATCGATGTGTGTGTGTGTCTGTGTGTGTGATGTGTGTACCCACATCAGATTGTTCGTCTAACCTTCTAATCCCTAGAACTCTCTCTCTCTCTCTCTCTCTCACGCTCGCTCTCTCTCTCTCTCTCTCTCTCTCTCTCTCTCTCTCTCTCTCTCTCTCTGTCTGTCCTATGATGCGGTGTATCAGTCAGCTGTCTCTTTCTCAGTCCGAGGTCATTCGAGAGAGACGCCTGTAAAAACCGTAATAAACTGCCTCATCACTAACAAGCTCTGAACTGCATCATGCCTCCAACAGCTTCTAATTCATCACTTGCGGATTAACTCGATCCCTATCAAAGCCCTCACTATGAGCCAAGAAGCTTTCAGACGTAATTTACTTCTCCAGAAAGTCTCAATTTATATTGTGGCTCAAATGAAGACTCTTCTCTCCTTCCCTCTTTGTGTTTGTTTCTCTGCCCTGCTATATTACCTTCATCCGCACAGAGAATCTATATAACGTTTAATTCCAATCATTCATTATGGTCTTTATTACAGCTTAATTACCACAGAGGATAGATTACGAGTGCGTGCATGCATTACAGGATTTTTTCCTCCAAAGCAAATAAACTGGGGTGTGTGCAGAGTTTACATTATAATCTCATCTCAGCCTGGGGCAGTGTAGCAGAAGTGAGAATGTTAGAGGGATGAGTGCAGAACTGCATCACAGCAGCGTCACATGACCATCTGCACTCTCTCAAGCATCCTGTTACACTGAGCATTCAGACACAAACACCTCGGGCAGGTGGATCTGTTTATTCTGTCTTCATGTTATTTCTTTTCATCCTTTTGTTTGTTCTTATACTTTCTTTCACTCGTTCTTTTTTCCTTTATTTTTATTTATTTATTTATTTATTTATTACTTATTCTCTTTTTGTTTTTTTTCTGTCTGTCTGCATGTCTTTCTTTCTGTCTTTGTCTGTTTGTCTCTCGGTCTTCTTTCTTTCTTTCTTTCTTTCTTTCTTTCTTTCTTTCTTTCTTTCTTTCTTTCTTTCTTTTTCTTTTTTCCTTATTGTTGTCTTGCTTTCTCTTTCTTCCTTCTTCCTTTTTTTTTTCCTTGTTTTTTTTCTTTCATTTTATTTTTATTTAGTTTTTTGATATTTCTTTTTTTTGCACTTTCCTTCACTTCCATTGTGCCGTGGGATTTCTTGTGAGAGACTCTGATTTATGCATGCCTTGGACTCTTTGGTCTGGTTTTTTGTTCACTTTTTCTTTCTTCTTAGTTCTTTTTTCGTATTTATATTATTCATATTTGTCATACTTTTTTCCCCTTTCTTTCTTTCTTTCTTTCTTTCTTTCTTTCTTTCTTTCTTTCTTTCTTTCTTTCTTTCTTTCTTTCTTTCTTTCCTTTTCTTTTCTTTTCATAATCTGCAGAATGAGAAATATTTTCCAGCTCATTTTTGTTGCAAATGTAATGGACACAATCTGGCAGCACATCTTTAACATTATCCAGGGTTCTATCTAGGCCAAGGACAGTGAGTTAAAGAGGTCTGCTGTTCAATACACTTTTAGTAGTTTGCTTTGACCTCACCAACACAAAACGTCAAGGTGTTACACTTTAGATCAGTAAGGAACTGCACACACGCTCACGCCAGTGCTAATTCTACAAAGCTCAAGCTGTCAGAAATGAAGGTGCTCTTGTGATGGCAGGCTATACCACACTGACACATGTTATTATTCTCCTAATTCCTCTTTGCAAACTTGTCAACCCATATGTCTCTGTCTGTCTCTCGCTGTCTCTCTCTCTTCCTTTCTGTCTCTGGCAGGTCGTCAGTTGTCAGTGCGCTGTGAAGGAGGCACTCTGTTTTATGAGGGAGAGAGATTCTCAAAGGGCAACACTGTTCTATTGGAAGTCAATGATGAAAGCCCAGCACAGTCAGTATTCCCTCTCTCTCCATCTCTCTCTCTCTCTCTCTCTCTCTCTCTCTCTCTCTCTCTGTCTCCGTCTCTCTCTCTCTCTCTCTCTCTGTCTCCATGTCTCCATTTCTCTCTCTCTCTTACTCTCCTAACCTCAATGTACCTGTATCTCTATGAGTATCTGTGAATGCCAAGAACAAGAATTTTTTCCTGTACTGGGAAAAGGATTGCTAAAACTTGAATAGAATTGAGGTAGTGGATGTGGAAGTGCAGTCATTGGGAATAGTAAAGCTACATTTCTGTAGAAAGCTTCAATGAATTCTTTATTCAAACATACTGTATTAGTCATTTTTACTTGCATTACTAGTGTATTGTACTATGCACAACTTTCACAAGACATAGAAGGTAAAATAGTTTTTACTGTATTGCTACAGTTTAGAAAAGATGGGTAAGTATATGAGAACAGCTGCAATAAGACTTTCTGTGTTGGGTATAAAGGTATCGGGATGTCTTTCTTGTCCTAATAGTGTTAGTGTTTAAGTTTACTGGGTAATGAATGCTTTAGACATTCATTACAAGTGTGTTTCTAGTCAACAGTCTGTTGAGTTTCCAATTTTTGTTAAACACACAGGTTACAGATGTGGTAGAGATTAGGTTTAAAAAGTATTCCTTTAATCTGCAGTATAATAGGGCTTAATATAGCTTTGCAGAAAGGAGTTAAACTCTTTTAATGCCCTTGACTTTTCAGCTTTACTCTGGATTTTAAACACATATGATGTTTTCCTAAGACAAGCTGTTGTTATACTGTTATACTCACTCACTCTCTCTCTCTCTCTCTCTCTCTCTCCTTACTTCAGGGCGGTAATAACAGCAGTCAGTGCAGGGGAAGTGTGGTTCAAAAGGACAGATGGCAGCAAAATCAAAATCTACATTTCACAGCTACAGAAAGGCAAATACACAATACGGAGAGCCTAGAGTAAACACACAAACACACACACACCACACGCGCACACACACACACAAAATATACAACTGTGTTCTATCAGAGTGTATATGGGTCAAAGATCAGGTGTGTCTTTTTTATTTTTTTATTACATATTCATACTAAAATGCATTAACATCATTCCAGTCTTACTTCTCTGACATAAAAACAGACATTAAAGGGAAAAACAAGGTTGTAAATTGCAAGCTAGTGATTCAGAATAACAGTCCACTGTCACAAAACATTAAAGAGAAACAGTTACAGGAAAAAAGGAAATGAATCTCTGATGAATAGTCTTAAAACTACTATAATTTTCCTTTTTGTCTTTGACCCATGTACAATATATTAACACTCTTGTAACATCGGTACATCCTGTCGAGTGCTTCTGCAGCAATATACTGCTTTGTAATTCCTAACAGACTTACAGACAGACAGCTAGTCATCAGAGCTTCATCAATAAACACAATATGGCACTGGATAGAGTGCTTGACTAACACACAGGCAGAGCAGACAGCATAACGGCAGCTTCTGTTCACCAGCACACAGCGTATGGCCCAGCAACTGAAACTGCTGAATCACTGTTTCCCAACTACACACACACACACACACACCCCACTACACACAGCTACACACCAAGACCAAATAGGGATCATATAGATGCTTATAGCCCAATATATGTATCTTTACCCCTGACCATATCCCAGTCTAACAAACTGGATTAGCTAAAGCCAAAAGCAGAGCAGTTCCTGTGAACGTAACCACACCATGCCCATAAGGTGGTTAACACAATACTCCCATAAAGAGGTACACTAAAGATTTTGCAAAAGCCTCAACGACTGCATTCACGCATTATTATCTACACTAGTGAACCTGCAGTCACACTGGATATGTGCACTTTGAGTCTCCTTGTGAAATTGGTGTGACCAAGGCAGGCTTGGAAGAATCAGAACAAAAAAAGTTCCATATAGTGCAACTTGAATGTGTCTCAACTTTCTTAATGCAGTTCAACAGGGTAATAAATCGAGTCTTGTACATGCGGGGTCTATTCCCACCTCAAGCCCGATGTTTCTGTGCTTATAACGCAAGCCTGACCAGGTTAAACCATTTAATTATGATAAATGAATGAAGAAATGAGGTCCTACATATTCACAACGCCTAAGTTGGTTGCTAGCAAGCTGGCTAACTAGCCAATCATTGACCATAAAGCAAACAAAAAAAAAAAAAACACTTATCATCAGTTCCAGCCTCCAGACATCCTGTGTACTATGCATACTTTATAGTCAGGTCTAGAAGCCCAATCTCATGCCTTCCCACTGTTAAAATGAGCTCTTTTCTGTAAGTTTAGTCCTTCTGCAGTGCTATGCAATGTGCTGCCTCCTTTAGAAATCAACTCTGAAGGCGGCAGCGTGATTCATGATCACAAAGTTTAAGTAACTAAATTTATTATTCGCTTTGGAAGTGAAAGTGTTGAAGTCGACGAATTGAAATGAATGTAATTCAATTAAAGGAAAAAAAAAAAGCTAGTGTGACCGGGTCTTATTGCCCACCCTGGCGCCGTGCCCTGTTTCTATGACGACGCCAGGTTTGCAGATTAATAGCGCAGAGTTGCAAAACGCCGCTTTAATTACGATTGCACTTCAGAAGGAGGAGTAGATTTGTGGTGGTAGAGATTTTTCGAGCTCATTTTTTGATAAGCCTTAAGTGCAGAGTATTTATATGTTTGTAAGCTGATTTGGAAACTGAAGGTGCTTATAAAACTTATTTAAAAGTGTTTAATATAATCGTGTATTTATAACAAAAAAAAAAAGGTTTATTAAAATCTGGTCTTTTATTAAACAGTTTACTTGTCCAGTTTTTCTTGTCCAACACTATGAAGAAATAAGATGTGAGCACAAATTTATATATAAAGGAGATCACATTAGAGATTAGACGACTCGAGATACAACAACATTTTACAATTAAGGCAAAATATCCACTCTGACTGGCATCAGTATCTATAATGAACACGATGTGGGAGTGAAAGCGCAGTAAAGAGCAGTTTTTCAAGTGGTAAAATTGAGACGAGACATGAGCGCCTGGCAAAAGGTTATTAATGTGAGATAGGGGACAGGTCTGCGCTTCAGGAGATGTCTGATTATATCTGAGGTGCATTAGAGTCAACAACGGGCTTATACAGTAGTTATTCTATGCAGCTGAGGTCACTAGTTTACATCCCTCTTTGCTGAATCTGTAACATTAAAAGAAATGAGAGGAATCTTATAAATTCTGCCCTGATCAGGCCATTTCACACAACAGATTTCTACATATAGTCCACAAGGTAATTGAATTTACACAAATGAACCAGTTCAAACTTCTTGATTCTTAACACTGTGTGTTGTTACCTGGATGAGCAGTGATTGTCTTTTGGTAGTTCTTCATGAGTCTATTGTTTGTCTTGTGCAGTTAAACTATACAGAGTACTTTAGAAAAAAAATCATTCTGGTCTTTTCCAGTATTTTCTGCATATTTGACCCCTTTCCAATGAAGGCTATATGATTTTAAGATCCAACTTTTCACACTTACAACAAGAAGGGAACATGATGCATTGAGAGACAAGGAGGTGTTTCAAGTTCTCACCTTTTTATTTAGTTCTGCCCTTCATGAACTACATATTAACATGTTTCCCAAGACACAAAATAATAACAATTATGAACTGTAGATAAAGAAAGCTTCAGACACAAGTGATGGAAAAACCTCTCTAAAACCAGCAGCCAGGTAAGTGTGAGTCTCAGTGTAATAATCACAGTTCAAGGGTGGTCTCATGTGGGCCATCAATAGCTAAAAGTCAAGATTTGTCTTTATAAGTGCACACCATTGTGTGTATGTGATGATAAACCCCTTAAATAAGCTTATAGCTTTGAACGCACTGGTGGCTCAGTGGACTGGGGTGAAGTCTGATTTGTCACTGTGAGGCACAAAGGATCACAGGGTTAGACTCAAGTGGAGCAATAAACCCAGCAGTGAGATAAAGAGAACAGTCTGTCCCACCTGGGGCTTTGAGAGAGATGAAAACAAGGGATATGCTGCACCCTCTAGAGTAGAGGACCAGCTAGTATTTTGGTCCTCTTAAGTAACTGTTTACTTGCTTTGTTATTTCACATGATTACACACATTAATCACAGTATGCTACATTATGTAAACTCAGGGCCTTAAAGATTTACATAAGAAACATATTGTCATTGTAATACTGTCTAACACAGTATAAAGGAGCTGAAATTAAATAATGAATATAAGGTTAGACCTTCAGCTTCAATTTAAGGGTATTTGCATCTAAATCAGGTGAACACTGTAGGAATCATTACCACTTTTGGTGTGTTTCCCACTTTTTGAAGGACCATAAGTAAGGTCGGACAATTGGCTACTCAGGCATGGCTATGCTTTAATTGCCTCATTATTTCACTTTCAAGTAAGAAGATAAAAGTTATAGAGTTAATTTCAAGTGTGGCTTTTGGAAGCTGTTGCTGGTAGCTCTTAGTATGAAGTCCAGAGTGATGTTGCTGCCAGTGAAGCAAGCCAACATTAGGCTAAAGAAATCAGAGCAAAACGATCCGAAGGATAATAAAAACATTAGATGTGGCCAAATCAACTATTTGGACATTCTTAAAAAGAAAGAACGTACTGATGAGCTTAGGAACAGTGACTGTAGTGGAGGATAGGATTTTAACAACATGACATGTGAAGCTGCCAGTGGAACTGGTTCCCTTGTATTTATGGATGATGTGACTGCTGAGAAAAGCAGCAGGATGAACTCTGGAGTGTTTAGGGCTATATTATCTGCTCATATCTAGCCAAAAGATGTTTCTTTCACAGTGCAGATGGCCACGTTGGTCACCTGGCCTTAATCCAACTGAGCATGCATCTCATTTGCTAAAGACAAAACACCCCAAGAACAAGCTAAAGACAGTTGCAGTAAAATCCTGGCAGAGCATCACCAGGGAAAACACTTTCTGCTTTTTTGTTTTTTACTGCACTTTACACATACAGTATATACTTGGTGTATACACTATATTGCCAAAAGTTTTGGGACACCCCTCCAAATCATTGAATTTAGGGGTGGTTTTTCAGGGGTTGGGCTTGGCCCCTTAGTTCCAGTGAAAGAAACTCGTAATACTTCAGCATACCAAGACATGTTGGACAATTTCATGCTCCCAACTTTGTGGGAACAGTTTGGGGATGGACCCTTCCTGTTCCAACATGCACACCAGTGCACAAAACAAGGTCCATAAAGACATGGATGAGCGAGTTTGGTGTGGAGGAACTTGACTGGCCTGCACATCAACCCGATAGAACACATTTTGGATGAATTAGAGCAGAGACTTTGAGCCAGGCTTTCTCGTCCAACATCAATGCCTGACCTCACAAATGTGCTTCTAGTGGAATGGTCAAAAAAGTCCCATAAACACACTCATAAACCTTGTGGAAAGGCTTCCCAGGAGAGTTGAAGCTGTTATAGCTGCAAAGGGTGGGCCAACTCCATATTAAATTCATGTGCATGTAAAGGCAGATGTCCCAAAACTTTTGGCAATATAGTGTATTTTATTCATGCGGGTTTTCAGTTGGGCATCAAGCCCTGAGTTTCAGCAACAGAACACACACATTTACCTGCTTCACTGGTGCTTTTGTTTAGCATACCATTCAATAGCAGCCATGATGTCTGATAAACAGCAGTCACCCAAGAAAAGAAAGGAGGCCAGATTTAAACCAGCAAAACCCCAGCGACAGGAGGCAAGACCTTTCACACAAAGCCTCACATAGGCCAGGCTGTTTTTAAAGAGTTTATCCTGAATAGCGAAAGACTGAACCTGACTTGCTACAACCTCCTTTCATCCATTTCTTGTTGAGGATTTGACCCCAGGCATGACTCATACCACCTGCTCTCCGTCTGCACCGGTGGCTCAGTGAGCAGGTCAGTGTACGTCTCAGTGTGACAATCACGTTTCCAGTCTGGACCTTCAACAACTAAAAGTCAAGCTTTCTCTTTATAAGCACACATCTTTTTGTGTAGGTGATTAAAGTGGGAGATAAATCTCTCTAAGTAAGTGGTCTGGGGAAAAGGGCTGACCATGGCATAGTGAGGCAAGATAAAGACCTCTGCGCTCACATCAGTGACCTTTTTACTATTATAAATTCACAGGAGCAGCTGAAACCCTAACTTTCCAATAAACTTTATACCACTAGAGGTCAGATATTAACTTTTTGTCCTGCTCTTTTCTAAAAGTTGCAAGGCCGTAAAGGATTAAATACACATTTGATATTGATAGTAGAGCGTCTTTATCTTGCATCATGCAAGCTTCCTCTGCTCAGAGTGGTTGAATAACGACTAATCACATGATAAATCGTTAGCTCTCAACTCACAGACACTTATGAATTCATAGGTTAAACTTCCTTTATACAGACTGCTTCTGTATCTAAAAATGCAGAAGAGCATCATCTGCTGTATTGCTGTTGGAAATTCATAAATTCTGCTGCAAATCTGTAGATGTAAGTCTGAAATTGATAGGGAGATTCAATCTAGGCATATTTAATGTGTGGACTATTACTTTAACTAGGCACTGTCAAGACAAAACAGAAATAAATGGTGAATAAGCTCTCTATAAAGCATCTGCCACCCTGGCTGAGCTCAAAATAAAATGAAAACACCCACATTGTCAATAAAAACAACTCTTACATCCATGTCATGGTTTTTAGAGGAAAGTCAAGCTGATGATTTCCATTCAGTTAAAAAATTTGGAAACCTGTCAAACCCAGACAGTCGAGGTCTTTCTCCACGTTCTCATATCTCTGTGTTATGTTTGTCAATTATGCCTGCATGTCCTTATTTAGCCAATAGATGGCACTGTGATTATGACTACACTGTGAACTGTAGCCTGATACTGCAGAACAGAACAAATCTTTTACCTTTTTTTATTTATTTATTTTTTCGTTGTGCCACGCTGGTTCTACTAATACACAGAAAGGATCTTCGCTGCTTTTTTCCCCCATATTAGTTTACAAATGTGTAAATGAGCGCTCCAGTCTTGGCATGCATCCAGGAGCCTCTCAGCAGGTTTAATTTACTGGGCCGATGGGGTTTAATGAATCTAATGATTACAGTGGGTGTGCACATGTGTGAAATTCTTGATTAGTTCGATCTGGATTCGTTTTGTTATCTTACAGATTGCACTATGAAGCGTCTGTCCCTTAGGAAGGTTTGCTTCACATGGATATGACAGGCATTTGGGGTGAATTTGTGTGTATGGGTGGTTAATTGTTGTCTAAAAACACACATGCATGGCTGGTTTGGACTAGAAATGTCTCATGTGACAGTCTGTCAATCTGAAGTAGACACACACACATACACAAACATCTTCCACACCCTTAATTAAGACTGTACACACTCTGTGTGGAAGACTCCCCTGCTGAGGCACTTCTCTCCTCCTTAACACACACACACACTCACACCTGGCTTGGTCCCTTATTCTTCATCTGTGAGTAACACCCCCATCCCCAGTTCCCATGCTGCTCTTCCTCCTGAGAGCCTGCTCTCCCAGAGAACACTAGAAAAATGCAAGATGGATGGATGCACCTACGATCTCTAGTCTTCTACCTGCTCCTTCTGCTCCTGTGGCCTACTTTACTCATTTCTACTCACTCGGTGGGAGCAAGGGATCACACGTCCCAGTGTGTGTGAACAAGAAAAGAGAAGTGGTCATAATAGTATAAACTGATCATGATTCATGAGGATGGACGCTCACAGCATTACTTCAAAGCCACCTTTCTCCTCTCTATTCTTACATTGCTATCTCTTCATCTCAGCCTTGATCTTTCTATTCTACCTTCAATTTTTATACTGTTTGTGAGACTACGGGAACATTCCCAGCACTAACCTGTCTATATTTTTTCCTCGTTTGAAACGCTTTTCTCCTGCTTTCTCTTGATGGAAATCTGTGACCTCTTCTTTTTTTCCTCAGTCCCAGCATGGCTTAATATCACAAGATCTCTCTCTCTCTCTCTCTCTGCTCCTTCTTCACTCAGCCCAGTTTCAAATGGGCCGCTATTATCCATCCTGCTCCGTGTGAATTTGGACAGTGTGTGTGTGCTGGCGAAGCAGATTGTGCATGTGCAGACATATTTTAATTCATTAAACGTGCGAACCTCTGATAAATGCTTTTCCTAAAGAGGAAGTGAGAGAAAGAAAAATGGAATGGAGAAGAACATTACTGTATGCAGTGTGATGAAAAGTGTGTGAGACAGGCAGAAGAAGCAAGAGAGAAAACATTATAATGTAAGCGGAGTCTGATGAGACGGAGGGAGAAAGAGAAAATGAGAGGATAAGTACATCAGGCAGGTGCGAGAGGAAGTGCTAAAGAAAGTGGATGTGTCAAGGCTGCATCGGTGAGTCAGACAAATGAGGAAAACTTAGGCTCTGAAAAGACCAAGCATCTCCCTTAAAGTACTCCTAAATGTCTCATTTTTGCCCATTAAAGTAATCTATGCTGTTTAATATCCTGCTTATTGGTTTTAATGCACAAGAAGCTACCAATAATGCACTTGGAACATGTCTTTACCTTTAACCCCATAAAGTAAATATAACAAATAGATTTTTACACATATAGGAAACATCATGCCCACTTCCCATCTGAACCCAACCTTCTCACCCAACTACCCTGGTTATGCCATGCTTCTGCTATTACTAAAAAGGTGAAATGATGAATTTGAACCTCAGACTGTCCAGAAATCTGAATTGTTGATGTATCTGAACACTTAATGGCTTCAGATAACTGATACACCTCTCTTTTTGGGTGACTGCACGATTACCATTTGTATCCCACTGATATTACACTTCAAACTATGTTTGTAAACTTAACCTTCAAGACATTTTATACACAGATCCTTCACAACAGCATACTATGTGAATGGTTTAGATAAATCACTTCTTCTACAGCAGATAGAAAGCAACGCTTTGGCCTGCTCCATCCTCTACACTTTATTAAACTAATTCCACTTTAGCTTCAAATATAATCATTAAAGTGTCCCAAAATCATTTTCTGTTGCATTAATGTGTGAATCTAATTAATATTATTCTTCAAATATCTTTTTTTCATGAGTTGTCCATTACAGGATGTTAATTATGTTATGCAATCACATTTAACCCTGGGATAATATTTGGATTATTCCGCAAGTCTTCATGTCTGATGTAAAGAGTAAGGACAGTAATTCTTTGTTCTTTACTTGATATATGAGTGACAAGACTTGACTTTACAATCTTGCTGCCCAAGTTATAGACGGGAATCCATCCATCCACTCTCTAGTCCATCAAGTTCTAGGTCCACTGACCTATTGGTTGGCGCTCTTGGTTGCACAATTTCACGTGATTTTAAACTGCTGTAAAAAGGACATTATTTACATTCACATCATTTACTGTCCAGTGAGGATGGGTTCTCTTCTGAGTCTGGTTCCTCTCAAAGTTTTTTCCTCATATCATCACAGGGAGTTTTTTTCCTTGCCACAGTCACCTCAGGCTCACTCATTAGGGATATACAGTAACTTTGAACTTTATCATTTTTATTATATGTTTTTTATGTTTCTGTAAAGCTGCTTTGAGACTATGTGCATTGTTAAATTGTTGTTGTTATACTGTTAAACTGTTGTTGTATGTTTATGTAGCACCAGGTCCTGGAGAAACGTGTTGTTGTATGTTTATGTTTATGTAGCACCAGGTCCTGGAGAAACGTTGTTTCATTTCACTATGTACTGCGCCAGCTGTATGTGGTTGAAATGACAATAAAAGCTTCTTGAATCTTGAATCTTGAATCTTGAAATGCGCTACACAAATAAATTGAATTTAAAAATTGAATAGTGGGTCAGAGGGAGCCTGGATTCTATCCCACGAGAGTCAGGGCACAAGGCAGGGTATACCCTGGATAGGATGCCAGTCTATCAAAGGACACAATCACACACACTTTTGACAATTTAGAGATGGCAGTCAGCATACAGTGTATGTCTATGGACTGGGGGAGGAAACTGGGGTACTTGTAGGAAGCACAGGGAGAACAAACAAATGAATCGAACATCTAACCCTGGAGGTTGCTCACCAATAAGCCACTGTGCCCCCCTTAGACTGGATTTAAATTAGGATGTACCTAAATCCTTTAATTCTACCCACTAAATATTAGCACATATCTATCCAATTTGTTAACTACTGAGAAACTCTCACACAGACACAATGTGGAAGCAACACATTCTGAGTGATGTAAAAAAAAACGTGTCGAAAATGTTCAAAAACAACGATCATTTGTCCTTCAATAACAATAGCTAACTTATCTAGTCAGTCAGTTAACTCGCATTGGTTGCAGCTAGAGTAGGACTTCAGTTCCAGAGTCTTGGTTTGTATTGTAATATTCTTAGTAATCCAACAGTAGAAAAAACACTGCTAAATATATAAATAGAAATCTAAACGGATTACCGGTTAGTTAATATACAGGTTCTGTTGTAAAGTTACCATGTCACTCTATACTATTTGACCTATCAGATATGATCCTCGAAGCTTATTTAATTATACTGGAATCCAAGCTCATACGTAACCCTTCCTTTATCAGTTTATTCACACTTATAACCCCATCATTCTACCAGAAATGAATGGCAGTGGTCTCTGTGGTTGAGACCTTTAATTGTCTATGACCTCCATCATCTACATGCCTCAGCTGGATTACATGCCTAATACATATCCATTATCCAGACACACAGCCATTAGACTGGATAGCCATCGCCACATCATCCATCATCATCTCCTTTGGGTCTACAGGACACTACACCTTTACATGAGCGGCTGAGAGGGTTAAGGAGTATATCTAGCAAATATCATCAGGGTTGAGAAGTCTATCTAGCAACTAAGTGCTTGAGTCATCTCTCAAGCACAACACCATTTATTGTAACCATGTGCATCAGGACAAGCAGTCCCAGACACAACACTACATCCTCTGAACAGGAAGACACAACTATAAATTTAGATGAAGACCTCAACTTACTTCTGTTTTCAAATATAATTCTTCCTTCAAGTGAATAACATCCTTGCAGAAACTTGCAAGACACGTAAGGTGTGTTACTAAATCACATTCTTCTGAACAGCTTTGCATCGTTTTCTGCATCACTGAAAATTCCAACAAGAAGAAGTGCACTTTAAGTATATGGATGATGCACTTATTCAATCTAATAAACAAACACTTTCTGCACTTAACACTCACGACTTTGCTTACGTAGCAGGAAAGGGGTGGGGCTACCAGGCACTGATGCTGGGTGAGAAAATAAATTCAAGGTGGCTGAAAACACTCCAGGACAAATTAGCTGATGCTGAGTGATTTAAAACTTCACTGTATTCTGCTAAAGCTTGTACATAAACAGCTTATACTTCCACCTCAGACAATACTACCTTTCTAAACTTCATACACTAGATGGTAGCGTACTTAGGGTATAGTTTTGGGAAACAACTATAGTCTTCATCCAGTGCAGACCTAGTGTGGGTGGCAATTTTGACTCTGACTCCATCCTCACCCTTAACCCTTCTAACAACACTGAGCCAATAGTAAAAATTACTGTCATCTCTGATCAGGTCTAATGTTTCTCCAACAGACAAAATGATGGTGGTCTAATGTTGCCACCCAACGTTGGCCCAATGGAACATCTGACCTTGGCCTCACATCATTTTGCTGCCTGGGGACCCCCTCTGCTCAATTCCACCGTGAACTTGTAACAAATCCAGCTGTCAGTGCAGATCTCATGAGGGCTGTGTTTATCAAAACTAGCAGGAACCTATCAGGATCCTTCAACCAACCACCAGATATCTGGACATAAAATCTATATTATGTTAATTCCCTAGCACTACAGAGGATATAACTTCATTATGGTAAGCACACGCACACACACACACACACACACACAAATTCCAAAACATAATGTTTATGTCTATTCAAGATTATATTACTTATTTGTCACTGCATGCTTTATGAGCCTTAACTGTGCACTACAATGAACAAAACCAAATGTACTGAGACAAATGTCTTAGACACAGCACATGGTAAATGGCAAAAGCGATTTTCTGCCTGTATGTAAATACAATATGGAAGAGTTTTTCAATTTGAATAGAAATGAGCTCAAAGAAAGAGGTTCATATAACCCAGTGTTTATGCATTGATTTTCTAAATGAACAAGCCATTAAGTGAGAAAATGATTGTGCACAAGCACTCATCATTCATCTTTGTCAGAGTGATAATATTCTTAGAATTTAGATGCAGTAGATTTCAAATCAAATAACACAGATGTATGAGTGTCTGTGTGTGAATAAGAGAGAGTGAGAGAGAGAGAGAGAGAGAGAGAGAGTGAGAGATAGATTGGGTGTGTGTGTTTCTATGAGAACCAAGTAATCAATTCTGCAGTCACTTTTGAATTCAGCAGATTTTCACAGCTGTAACTGAGTGAGTTCACACATGAAGGAAAAAGGTAAAAAAAAGAAAAGGAAGGAAGGAAGAAAAGGAGAAAGGGAGAGAGAGAGAAATAAATAATAACAATATAAGATTGAAAATGAAAGACCATTGAAAACAGAAAAACATCCTTTTCTGACATAAATTATAAATGTAGATATTTGAAAGAGCGAAAGAAAGAAATGATATACAATATCAAATATAAATTATATATGATTTGATATATTTGCTATAAATGAAACAGAAAATATGCTTGACTATATTTTTACTAAAATGAAAAATTGCTTCAAAGAAGTATATATATATATATATATATATACACGCACCTTCCACAGAATTCCTATGTTACCGTAGAACCATTTCAGAAATGAGTCTTGTGTACAAACAAAGCCCCACATGTATTAATAATAACTTTCCTAATGGCTACTGTAGAAGTCAGGGATACTTGCTTAGCAAAAGTGCCAAAGGCCTCTCCCAGCTGCCTCTGTTCATCCTACATTGTGGCTTACTCAGGGACTCATTAATGAGACTCATTCATTAGGAGGATTACTGGCCATCTCTGAGGAATATTAGCGTAGATTATGTGATAACAGACTTAGACCCTTTTGCCCTCGGTGCAGTCGCTATTAAGCCACAAACTCCTCAATCCGATTACTGCCAAATTACCATGTTCATTAAAAGGGCAGACACTAATAAAATCACACACACACACACACACACACACAAAGGGCAATCTTTGGCATTGTGACTTAGGTGAAACTATTACTACTTTTATTATCACTATATTAGAAAAACAAATTATAAAATATTTTATGTTTATAGGCTATGGGAAATATAGTTTAGACCATGCATCGAGGTCAGTGAGACTTGATTGGGGGTATCTTGATCGAGTGCTCTGAACACATGCCCTCTTTGTCAAAAAGCAGAAATGCAGAAAAAGCCTAGACAAGAATAGGTACATTATATGACCAAACATTACTAAACACCAGACTAATCACTCCCATAAGTGCTTGTTGGACATCCCATTCCAGATTTAGTTTCCCTGTGCTGTTTTAATATCCTCCACTCTTCTGAGAAAGCTTTCCATTAGATTTTGGAGTGTGGCTGTGGGGATTTGTATTTATTCAGCCACAAGAGCATTAGAGAGATCAGGCAGTGATGTAGGGTGAGGAGATCTGGGAGGTCGCAGTCAGCACTCCAGTTCATCCCAAAGGTTTTCATTACCAAAGATGGCTTCCCTTAGTTCCACTAAAGGGAAATTGTAATGTTACAGCATGAAAGACATTCAATCCTGTGGGCTTCCTGCTTTGTGGCAACAGTTTAAGGAAGAAACACAAGGTGTCCACAAACATTTGGCGAAATAATGCACAATTAATGACACTAATTTAGTATTAATACTAAATGGTATAGTTTTGCCTAGATGGACAACATACATTTACAAACCTACAGACTCTTCAAACAGTGAACAGGAGATTAAAGTTAACATTTAAAGCATATAAGAGAAAAGCAGATGTCGAAGGAGAAGAAGCAGTCGATGAAGACGAAGGCAAAGAAGAAGATGAAGAAGAAGTTTGGAGTCTCAGCCAGCCATTATTTAGTTTATTAGGTCTAAGCAGCGTCTCAAAAACCTGTGCACTAATAACACCTGGATGTTATGTTATTTTGAACTCATTTCTTCCCACTTTGGTCATTTTGCCAGTTCCCACCCTCTAGCTATCTCTTCCTTATCACACCAGGGAAGGTGAAGGACTAGCATGTGAAGCATTCCCGGTGTCTTAAATGCTCAGGGCAGCTGAACACACTTGGTGCTATCTGCCCTCTTCATGAGCTCACAGGTGCTAGTGTCACTCTGATTGACAGGAGAGAGAATAAAGCCATCTCTTCCACCTCGAGAGCACAGTCATTCACACTCACATGGACTCCCAACATCACGACTTCAAACATGTAATCTCTCAGTGATGAACAGTAGTGAACGTTATTCCTCTCGCTCTGCTCAGGAGGGCTGGGGTGTTATTATTATAATAAACTACAGTATCGTGACTAGAATTTGGATCTTTGCTAAATGAATACAGCGCTGATCATATTCGCCAAATATTCATCTTATTCTGATTCCAGAAAAGCTTTTAATTTTATTTGACTCCAGTTAAAACATATTTTCTCTATCAGTTGAAAGCTCATTAAATGACTGAATATTAAATCAAGCTCAGCATATGAACTGAGAACACTTTATACATTTCATAGATAAATTATTATTATACATATTATTATTATTATTATTATTATTATGCACTGACTGCCAGAAACGATGGGCATTATTATTATTATTATTATTATTATTATTATTATTGAAGTAATAGTAGTAACAGGGCAGTGTAAAATGCTTCCTTCTGGACGACTCCTCTGCATGTGCTGGAGCAAATATGACATGACAGGCCTCTGCCCTGGTATTAAACCTGTATAATAGAAAAGTTATGATATATCTAAAAGTATTCATGAAACCTCAAACATTTACGTCAAGCACAAATTATAATAATCAACTATAATCATTTATGCACAAAATGATTTCTTTAGGAAATGTTCATCAAGCAGTAAACGAGCTAAGAGGGGAAAAAAAACTCACTAGGCTTTCTGCTCCATAAACTGAGAAATGTTTATAGAGGCTCCAATTAGAATTTAAGCCAGCGATTGAAACAATGCCCTTTATAGCACTGAAGTGTGCGGTCTGCTTGCAAATGGGACAAACCCAACTGTGACCTTGTGCAAATGAGTTGTGTAAACACATCTTACAAAAGTTTAGAACAAAAAACAATGAAAATAAATAAGTAAATAAAAAGCACACAGGACCTGTTGATATTCATTAGTTATAAAGATGCAGAAGAGAGAAATCAATTTTGTGAAACATTGACTATAACATTGACTGTGATGTTCTTCAGTAGTGTAAATAAAACAGTCCACTCGCTGAACTGGAGCTCAATAACATTAGCAAACTTGATCAGAGTCAACCTAATTACAATACACCAAACACACACACACACACACCTACTACAAACCCCAGACAAAATCAGTAATATCACTAGATTAAATGTTAACAGGTTGGAGGGGTGTTCCTCCCTCAAGTGAAGGAGTTTAAGTATCCCAGGGTTTTGTTTACAAGTGAGGGAAGGATGGTGCGTGAGATTGACAGACGGATTGGTGCAGCGGCAGCAGCAATGCGGTCTATGTACTGGTCTGTTCTGGTGAAGAAGGAGCTGAGCTGAAAGGTGAAGCTCTTGAATTACCAATCAATCTACATTCCTACCCTTATTTATGGTCATGAGCTTTGGGTCATGACTGAAAGGACAAGATCCCAGATACAGGCGGCCGAAATGAGTTTCCTTCATAAGGTGGTGGGGCTTTCCCTTAGAGATAGGGTAAGGAGCTCTGTCACCCGGGAGGAGCTTGGAGTAGAGCCACTGCTCCTCCACATCGAAAGGGGCCAGTTGAGGTGGCTTGGGCATCTGTTTCAGATGCCTCCTGGATGTCTCCCAGGGGAGGTGTTCCGGGCATGCCCCACCAGGAAGAGACCCCGGGGAAGACCCAGGACACGCTGGAGGGACTATGTCTCTTGGCTGACCTGGGAACGCCTTGGAATTCCCCCGGAAGAGTTGGAGGAAGTGGCTAGGGAGAGGGACGTCTGGGCATCCCTGCTTAGACGGCTGCCCCTGTGACCCGGCTATGGATAAGTGGGAGACAATTATGATGATGATGATGATGATGATGATAAATGTTAACTTTTCCCAGACCTCTGCCTGACAATCAGACATTTAAGAAATCATTTCTAGTGGCTTCCTCAAGTATGGATCTGTGATTGCTGTGCTATTTAACCCTGACAAATATTTACACACTGAATCCAGGAAAACATTCAGCACCCATTCAAAACTGTGAACCATTTTCTATCTTAAAAGCATTTGTTACAAAATGACACAAATTTCATTTCCTTGTTAAAGGACATTCTAAATATCTATCTAATATCTATAAAGAACTTTCAGCCTACACATCTGTATGTTCAACGTGACCTAATCACTCCTTATCACAATAACACTGAAAATATAGAAAAACTGACGAAAGATTACTTTTCTTCTTCCCATGATCTTCAAGAAATACAAATAAGGCAATTTCCTGTTGGACATATTCAGGGTTGAATGTCTTCGGGTATCAGGTGAAAGTTGTCGGATACAGAAATGTACATTTTCCCATGGATGACATATGGGAAATGGTGTTTCAAGCATGACATTTCAGTCTTAATATAATTAAATGATAACATTTCAGTGTAAACTGGAGTTATATTGGACTGGTTCATGCTGTTCTCTAAACGCTATAAATACATTAAATTCATGTTTTGCATCCAGTTTGTTGGCCTTCCTCTTATTGCACATACATATTCATAAATGTATATGAATCATTTGGACACAAATAGGACCTAAATCATGGAATCACGCAGGAAAAAGTAATACGTGATGTGTGTACACGAGTATGAAATGAGTCATGAGGATCGGTCTGAGTGCTCGCTTCAAGAGTATCTGCAAGTGGTGAGCTGTAAAGCAGTGTGCAGGCCAACGTTTTCAAGGTCAGTTGATTTTCAGATTTCTGTTGTGAAGAAACCTACACAGAATATTTAATGAGGGTATTTTTTACTTGAGTAGATCTCACCTTGACATGTAACAAACTAATTTCGACTTCAGACCCAAAAGACATGGCGCAATTTTTCATTCCTAAAACTTGTCATTAACATCATTATCTCATTCTTTTGCTAAATAGAAGTCAGGTCCATTCATATATATTTGGACAAAATAATTGTTGTTTTCTGTCCACCAAGTGTGGAATAAGAATATGAAGCCAAAGCGCAGGCTTTTTAATCAGAGGGAATTTCATTCCAGCTTGTGCAAATGGTACAGGAATAACAAAGAAGTTCATTCATAGTCATTCATATTTTTAGGGACTCAAAGGGAAAATGTGCTTTAAGTTTTTTTGATTCTCTTCTGCTTAACTCAGTTGGATCTAGAGTCACGTTATTTGAATTGTTGTATTGTATCGTATAGCATTGTTGATTCTGAAGTGTTGTGTGGAAGTGAGTGTTGAAGAGTAGTTTCAATCTCCCTAAAAGTGTGAACTGTGGACAGGGCTTACTAATATACACTGATCAGGCATAACATTATTACCACCTGCCTAATATTGTGTTGGTCCCCCTTTTGCTGCCAAAACAGCCCTGACCCATCATGCACTGTGTATTCTGACACCTTTCTATCAGAACCAGCATTAACTTCTTCAGTAATATGAGCAACAGTAGCTCCTCGGTTGGATCGAATAACATGGAACATTCTCTCCCCACGTGCATCCCATGCCCCTGTCACCGGTTCTCCAGTGTTCCTTCCTTGGACCACTTTTGATAGATACTGACCACTGCAGACTGGGAACATTCCACAAGAGCTGTAGTTTTGGAGATGCTCTGATCCAGTCATCTAGCCATCACAATTTGGTGCTTGTCAAATTCGCTCAAATCCTTACTCTTGTCCATTTTTCCTGCTTCTAACACATCAACTTTGAGGACAAAATGTTCACTTGCTGCCTAATATATCCCACCCACTAACAGGTGCCATGATAAGGAGATAATCAGTGTTATTCACTTCACCTCTCACTGCTCATAACGTTATGCCTGATCAAAGGTGTAACCAGCTCAGTATTCAGTGTGCATGAAATTCTTTAATAATAACAACAATAAATGATATATTAAAGCTGAAAGTCTGGATTTTGGACTTCTATTTATTTCAACTCCACTCTACTACAGTAGACAGCTAGAATACCAATCATTTTGCCAATTTCCAAATATTAATGGACCTGACTGCATATCTCCAGTTTCTCCAACCTGCCATCTCAACTATTCTACTTGCTTTTCAGTAATAACAATACTCATATTGCAAAAGCTATCAATAATTGTCAGGATATGTGGATGAGAAAATGATTGAGGACTTTGCTTTTATATTATTTGTCTTTCTGCTACCTTGACACCCAAAGTGACATTTCAGCATTGGGAATCAGTCAGCCTGTCAGTCAGTGGCTGAGAAAGTGCTTTCTAGGTCTCTGTAGAAATGTACAGAGGCTGATTTAAAGAAAAAGAAAGAAGAATAGAATAAGAGAGAGAGCTCCTGGTAAACATGCCTGTAGGTATCAAATATGAAGCTGTAAATGTAGTGGCATTCACACTGAATATTTTAACACAATTAGCGACAGGCTTCTGCAACCTTTCAAATGGAATTAATGAGAAAGCTGAAGAACCCTGACATGGTGGAATTAGATCATTCTGTTTTAAAGCTTTTTTTAATGGTTTAATATATTATCATATTGTGGTCATTTATTACTCTTTTATTTTATTACGTTCCTAAGCTTCAGCAATTCAAGTGGAGGATTTTCATCCACTCATCCATCGGTAGCCATTGGTAACCACTTCATCCTCATCAGGGTTGCTGTGGATCAGAGCGTATCGAGGGAACACTACATGAAGCAGGAATACACCCTGGATGCCAGTCCACTGCAGGGCACAATGTAATGTCTAGCATTTGTCAGGTGAAATATGAACAAAAAAAATAAAGAGTGTGAGAGGCAGAGGCAGGGAGACATTGCTTGTGTGGCTGAGTGAACACTTTTATTTCTTATATCAGAACAGAGGCGTTTGTTATGATGACAGTGTGAGGAATAGGCTAGCTATATCACACTCATGCTGTATACTCGCGCTCTGTCTCACTCTTCAGAGTGTATCACCCAATCTGTCTATCTCTCCCAGTGGATCACACAGTGCTTATCTTTTTTTTGTTGTTGTGTGGCATCTATTTCCCCCCAACGCCTGTGACACCAAACACATATCTTAAACTGAATGCTAGCACATGGCCAGAATCACCCTAGTGTTTTGACAATTAAGGCTCTCTCTCTAGATAGGGTGCTACACACACCATACACACCCACACTCTCATACACACATGCTACAAACACACACCCTACACACCCACACTCTCATACACACATGCTACAAACACACACCCTACACACCCACACTCTCATACACACATGCTACAAACACACACCCTACACACCCACACTCTCATACACACATGCTACAAACACACACCCTACACACCCACACTCTCATACACACATGCTACAAACACACACCCTACACACCCACACTCTCATACACACATGCTACAAACACACACCCTACACACCCACACTCTCATACACACATGCTACAAACACACACCCTACACACCCACACTCTCATACACACATGCTACAAACACACACCATACACACCCACACTCTCATACACACCCTACACACACACACACACACATGCTACACACACCCTACACACACACACACACACACAAACACTCTCATACACACATGCACACACACATGCTACACACACCCTACACACATACCCAAACATACAAACCAACACACACCCTACACACACACACACACACACTCATACACACATGCACACACATGCAACACACAACCTACACACACACACTCATACACACATGCACACACATGCAACACACAAACTACACACACACACACTCATACACACATGCACACACATGCAACACACAACCTACACACATACCCAAACATACAAACCAACACACACACACACACACAAACACACATGCACACACATGCAACACACAACCTACACACATACCCAAACATACAAACCAACACACACACACACACACACAAACACACATGCACACACATGCTACTCACACCCTACACACATACCCAAACATACAAACCAATATGCACACACACAAACACAAACACATGCTACACACACACACACTCTCATACAC